>NC_135785.1:36670000-36845000 GCF_051106095.1 Pogona vitticeps | reverse complement strand
GCCTTTTGATCTTTAAGAGAAAGTAAAACTCTCAAAAATAAACAGATGTTTTAAACACACATTATACAATAGTTCGCTATGCTGTGATAGGACCCACAAGATCTGGAGTAGGTCTGTCACATATTATGAAACCACAACATACTAACTTGTCTGAACTGAAGAGGTTCTTGTGAGGAACAAGCAATTCACAAGCCCATTTAATCTCAAGTACTTTTCAAGTATACTTATTAATTCTTGTAAGATCTCACACAAGTATGTGTACGGTTTGCGACTTGCAGCTTCTGAATTAATCCATTTGTTCACATCTGGCCCTGTTTTTTTTTAAGACTCTAATGGCCATATTTAAATACACTATTTAAAAACAGAATATTACTTCACTGGTTTTATTTTTCTACATTGTAAATAAAAACTTAAATAGAAAGCAGTTGTCTTGTTTTTCTCACTCCAAAGGGTAGGGCTAGGGCTCTAGTGGACTGCAGTTAATTTGAAAATGATCCCCCTTTGCAACAAGAGTTTAAAATGGAAATCAATGCAAATCTGAAAATGCTCACATTTTCTACAAGAATTCTTTTCTCAAGTGGGTTGTTACCTCGCTTGCCTGCCACTTAAGAAACTGTTGGCTCCATTTAAAAGAAAGTTTGCAAAAGGGGAACAAAACCCCAAAGACTGATGGACACAAAAGAACACAACAGAAATACATACCAACAAGAGCAGATTCATTAAATATCAATGGAATTATTATACTTATTTCCAGCACTTTACGGTCTGCAGAATATTAGCAACTGTTTAAAACTGAGACATCAAAAAGCCAAGGACTTTAAGAAAATTGCAGGTGAGAATTTTTGTAATATTCAGTTTTCCTTTTATATTTTTTTCCCTTTCAAAATGCCTGCAAATGTCTCTTGTGACCATTATAAGACTCATGTGGTTAGTGAGGTCATCAACCCATAAAAAACTGCTGTTCTACAAGCTCCATTTATCCTAATGGAGTTTACTCGGGATACTTATGCAAACTATTATAAAATTAAAAGCAGGGAGAGGAGTACTTATTACCAAATGCACAGTAAGTTCAGAACAGAGAAATTTTTCTTCACGTTCCATGCAAAACTAAGGAATGTTCATGCATACCGTATGTCTGTACTTAGATCCTACTGATTTCAAGGCAACTTGTAGGTGTTTAACATTGTCAGGCATGTGATCATAAACTGTACTTCCTCAAAGCCAGACATGCCAAATCTAGGCTATGATGGTCTACCTTCTATTTTAGTGGCACCCACTTCCAACTTCAAATCAGCAAGCTGGAGGAAAAAAAATTGCATTCAAAGTCTAAAGAAGCAAGCAAAGTGAAAACAAAGACAAAAGCAAGATTGCTTGCTCTTCTTTGTATACTTTTTAAATCCTTCAGATCAGGCTTAAATTCTCCAATATTTTATAACCTTTTGTTAGCAGGCTCAAGGAACAATTAAGTGACCAATAACAAAGAAGTAGTTCTGTTGATTCCAATATATCTACAACAGTGAAAATGATTATTGTACACTATTTTGCATTATTTCTTGTTTCTTTTGACTTAATAGCAGCTAAAGCCAAATTGTTTCCTGGTGTAACTTCTCTGCAATCTCCATCTGCCTATTTATACACAAAACAACATCTTTTAATCACAAGGCAAAACACTTTCCCAATAGGGATGTGCTGTACATAGCCAGATTTTTCCAAACCCTCTAATCAGTAAATGCAACTTTCTAGGCTATTAAAGTAGGCTTTACCACTTTACAATATAATCTTCATTGTAATGTCAAAGAACTCTAAATATTTTAATGCAAAACATATGTCATGTTCCAGTACACAACTTGATTTTAATGTATTCTGGAGGTAAATAAACTATTGACTCATCTTCAAATTTCTACCAGAATCTCATCTTTTTTATTAAAAAAGACATGGAAGAAAAACAATTGCAAGAAACAAAATCATGTAACGAATGTTTTCAAACTTAACTGCATGACCTTGCCAAGGGAAAAGTCTCTTGATTACATTCAGTCTTTATCAAATGGAACTATTAGAAGATAATTCTAACCTGATTATCAATATGAGCAAATTGGAATAGCTAGTCATAAATTCACACCACATTCAGAGTGGTAGAGCTGAAGCCACAAACTGACTGTTCATATTAATTTCATAATAAATGGTTCAAAATGGATCATTGCTGGTGATTTCTTGGGAAGAAGCTGAATAAAGCCATTCAGACTTTGTAAAGAACATCTTACGAAACGTATTGCTGACCTATGATATACATAAACAAAAAAATACAGGAACAATGATGTACACCATCTTGATTTTTAAAAAAGTAAATCTTTGGGGGCTGCCATTTTGATTATACACCACAACTGATGAAATGTACTGGGACCTGCCATTACTTGCTGAAGTAAATATTACATCTGTTTTACACTTTCAAATGTTTACACTGTAGATGTGGTTGAAAGTAGGAAAATACATGCACAGGGAAATATCACATACATGGTTAGAGCTTTATTTCATGCTCACACTAGAACAATTCAGACAAATCACAAATTCTAAACTGAAATCAGCTGGAATCAGACTACTTATTAAGAAGTCATGATGTAGTTCTGAGGTGAAATGGAAGAAAGTTACAAATCAGTTTGCATCTGGACCACAGGTTCAATCTGACTGCACAAATCACCTCAAACTCCCCCCTCCTGACTCTTTTTTTTAAAACAAACATTAGAGTGCTTAGCACACAAATATGAAATTTTGCAGACTAGCATTCTGCTTCAGAGCGGTTCGAAGGCATGCAAATGCAAGTAGATAATTAGGTACCACCTCGGTGGGAAGGTAAACAGCGTTCCGTGTCTAAGTCGCACTGGCCATGTGACCACGGAAAGATTGTCTTCGGGCAAAACCGCTGGCTCTATGGCTTGAAGAGCGGGATGAGCGCCGCCCCCTAGAGTCGGACATGACTGGACAAAAATTGTCAAGGGGAACCTTTACCTTTACCACAAATCAAAACAGGCAGATCACAGATTTTTGGACTAAATCAGAATACATTCATTATCCTTCAAATTCAGTCATGAGACCTGTGCGCAACCCTACTTCTCTGTGACTAAAATCTAGTTGTAAGTCTCAACGAGTAGGCCCATTGAAGCAGAGGGCATCTGGTGAGTCAACTCCTTATAATTCTAGTTGCAGCTTACTACTAGATTTCAGCCAGTAAAGAATATATAGAAAGTAGGTGAGTATGGGAATCTGCCATTTGGCAAAACCCATACATTTGGAAGATATCCAGTATTTAAATTTATCTTCTAATTTAGTTAATCACTTTGTTTGTTTAGACATCCTTCAGTCTCGAGAGATATGATAATGTGCTCTGTATGGAAGACTTGGAACAGCATCTAGTGTGGCTGAGAAGGCCAATTTGAGAGTGACAATCCCTTCCACACTGAAGACAAATACAATCTGTACCCCATCCAGCTCCCTGATTTTGCTACTTTCATGACTTCCTCTTTGCCTCGGCCTGCTGAACAAGGGTCTCTTCAAATTGGGAGAGGCCGTGATGCACCGCCTGCCTCCAGGCTGAACACTCAGATGTCAAGGTTTCCCATCTCTTGAGGTCTGTTCCGAAGGCCTTCAGATCCTGCTTGCAGATATCCTTGTATTGCATCTGTGGTCTCCCTCTGGGGCGATTTCCCTGCACTAATTCTCCATACAGAAGATCTTTTGGAATCCGACCATCAGCCATTCTCACAACATGCCCAAGCCAATGTAGAAGTTGCTGTTTCAGTAATGTATACACGCTAAAAATTCCAGCTCGTTCTAGGACTACTCTATTTGGAACTTTGTCCTGCCAGGTGATACCAAAAATGCATTGGAGACAACACATATGGAACATGTTCAGCTTCCTCTCCTGCCATGCACAAAGGGTCCAGGACTCACTGCAGTACAGGAGTGTGCTCAGGACGCAGGCTCTATAGATCTGGATCTTGGTATATGCTGTCAGCTTCTTATTGATCCATACTCTCTTTGTGAGTCTAGAGAACATGGTAGCTGCTTTCCCAATGCGTTTATCCAGCTTGACATGAACAACCTCCAATTCTTGCAAGGAGATGGTAATAGAGGGAGGTGAGTCCACGCCCTGGCCCATGACTTGTTTTTTCTTCAGGCTGATTGTTAGTCCAAAGTCTTGTCAAGCCTTGCTAAAACGATTCATGAGTTGTTGGAGGTCTTCAGTAGAGTGGGCAACAATGGCTGCATCATTGGTAAAAAGAAAGTTGCACAGGCATTTCAGTTGGACTTTGGTCTTTGCTCTCAATCTAGAGAGATTAAAGAGCTTTCCATCTGATCTAGTCAGAGATAGACACCTTCTGTTGCAGTTCCAAAGGCGTGCTTTAGCATGACAGCAAAAAAGATCCCAAACAGGGTTGGCACAAGGACACAACCCTGTTTCACTCCGCTTTGGGTGTCAAAGGGATCTGATGTTGAGCCATCAAAAACTACAGTGCCCTTCATTCCCTCATGAAAAGACCTGATGATGTTAAGGACTTGAGGTGGACATCCAATCTTGGGAAGTATTTTAAAAAGGCCATCCCTGCTAACCAAATCAAAGGCTTTTGTGAGATCTATGAAGGCCACAAAGAGTGGCTGTCATTATTCCCTACATTTCTGCTGCAACTGTCTGAGGAAGAATACCATGTCAGTGGTGGATCCATTAGCTCAAAATCCACACTGTGATCCTGGATAGAAGTTTATCACTAGATATTGTAATAAGTAATTGGATCCAGGCTAAAATCCTATTTAGGCATTACTGTGTTCAACTAATAAGCAAAAAGAGGAACACACTAGCCCCATTCTTTCCATCATTGCTCACCTCACACAGAGAGTAACAAATCTAAAGAGCCATTCATTATGCATGTATTCTTTCCACATGCACAAGAACCTTGATTTTTCAGGTCAAGATGAAAGGTTCCATATGTACAGGGACCTCTCCTCTCCAGACTCATCACTTTTCCCATCACAAAAGTGACAATGAAGGGCTAAGGCTAGCATGCACCACTCTTTGTGTGTTAGATTAAACATTGGTAACCAATGCTTTAAGCTAACCATGACTAAATTGGCCAATGATTCCATTGGAGCAAGAGCATTAGTCACTCAGTATAAATTCAAGCCAAGACAGAAACCCCAAGAGTATTGCAGAGTTTTGTTCACAACATAAATTAGTAAATATAAGGATAACGTCATTAATAATTTCAAAAGCTGTGGTCCTGCCATCAAATGAAGGCAGACCATCAGCTTTGCTTTGATAGCTATAGTACTGTTTAAGGTATTTCACCTGATAATCTAAAAATTCAATTTCCCCCCTTAATGCTAAAGTAAAAATTGCTTAAAAGAGGTACACACATCATGATTTTCTTCTGCAATACCCTTAACACATGTTGCAACACAGGTACATAGCCATTGACTCAGGCAGTTGGGCAGCAACTGTAAAACCTGAGCCAAACCATCTTTAATACTGAGGGTGAAACAAATGTTTCAGATCCACCAGGAAACAGTGAGGGACATTTCATACATGTTTTGGCTAGTGGTGCATGCCAGCTGTGTCTCAGAACTGGTTTATCTGTCTGCTTCCTGTTCTAGAACTCACTATTAAAGATGGGAGTTTTGTATTTGTATCCCCAGGCTCTGAACAGCACATGCATCCGTTGGTGGCGATATCATGCCAATTGCAGAAGTAGTCCAACTGGCTCCGCTCTGTCTTCCCACAGGGCTGACCGCTGAACAGGGAGACTCGGAATCCCACCTCTTCACCACAGGGGTTGGCTGCATGGAGAGGCAGGGCAGAGCCGGTCGAGCTACTTCCACAATTGGCACAATGTAGCCACTGACAGACACATGCACTGCGTGGAGCCCAATGAATGGGCTGGGCTGGTTCTGGGGGAAGAGAATGGACCTTCATGGCACTTGTAGTGCCGCATTTCATATTCATATCCCCAGCGATACAAAGCACCCATCTCTACTCACTATGGCTTAAATCTAGGGATCTATCCCCCCACACACGTGCAAAACTGCTTGGCTGCAGTTTCCTTATTCTACCACTTTAACAGTTTTAATCCATAAGCAATGTGTGCGCCTCTGATTGATAGCATTTTTTTAAAACTTGCAAAATATTACTGGTAAGTCAGTAACTTCAAACCAATAACCTTCAGCACCTATATTGTTTCAGTGCTTCTTCAGAACTTATTTACTTTAAAATTATTCAAGAGCAACAGCAAATGAAAATGTTTTGATTCAACAACCAGTATCCTTTGGACATATCTAGCAGCATAGGAGCTGGCTGGATAACTCAATAAATTCAATGCCTGACTAGAGTGCCAGAGGTTTGGAGTTTAATTTCCCACTGTGCCTTCTGAAAAAAGAGCCAGATTGTGTAGGTTTAGGCAAGCTGTATAGTCCCAGAGCACACCCAGAGGAAGAGAACAGTAAACTCCATCTGAGTACTCTTAAGAGTAGAAAACTTTGGAAAGAGTCACAATTACCTGAATTTAGAGATGAAAAACTGTGGTTCATGATTGTTCGTGGTTCAGTTTCCTGAATCACAAAACCATCGCAAACCAGCCAGAAAACTGAACCACAAACTAGTTCAGGTTTCGATTCATGCCTGGTGGGGGGACTTCTCCTGTTGTACCACCATCATTGTTGCACTGCCACTACACTGCTGATAAGCCACCACATATGAAGAGACAAATAGCCTGGCTTCCCTTCTGGAAGCCAGGCTGCAGTCTCTGAAAATGGTGGTGAAGAAGAAGTAGGTGGAGGAGATGGCAGAACCAGGTTGGGAGGCAGCAGGAGCAGCAGGAAGTGCATAGGGCCACCCGCTTTGCCAAAACAAACTGCCAAACTTTTTTTAAAAAAATGGCACTGTGTTTCATTTCAGCACAATGAAATGCATAACCCAACCACAAACCAGCGTGATTCATGTCCATCTCTACTTAAAGTCAACTGGATGACACATAATTATTTTTAATTAGTAGGATGGGACATCTGGGGGAAAGGCACAGAATGAGTTGCAGATACATACAGAGTTATTAGTTGTAAGAATCTGTTTTGAAAAATAATGTATACACAGTATATTCTGGATATAGATACAAGACAGAAGCATTGCTTATAATATTGCAGCATAGCAGTAAGAAAAAGTGAACTTCTTCCCCTTTTGACATTACATATTCTAATCCTTCCTCTGCATGATGTTTGTGAATGCTGCAATGTCATAACTGCTTTATTTTCTCTTTCTGATTCCTCTTTCCAGCCACATGCCATGTGGAAGTTTCATCCTATGGAATAAGAGATCTTGCATATTCCTAGTGTACAGAGGATGAGTTGGGGCATGCCAAGCCCCTGATTCATCTGTTGCCACATCGCCACATCAACACTTACCAGGATGGTACCAAAAGTAGAGGTTTGGTTAAAAAACAAAAACAAAACAATAACATTGTATTCATTTCTATTCTTCCTTAAGAGAATACACAACATTATTTAAAAATTAAAATAAAAAAACAATTTTAAACACTGTTTATTACCCAGTGACAAAAAAATAAGGCTAAATGAAAGAGTGAATTTTGTTTCTACTTTCTTTCAGTTTTGCCACTAAATTTCAAAATGAATGAATAACATCCATGGAATTATATTGGATTCTTGGCAATTTAATTGTTTAGATGTTTATGCCAAAAATTAGATTGAAATTTTTGAAAACGTAGTATCAGCCTGAATTTCTGATGTTCCGTCTTTACTTTGGAAAAATTCAGTCAAACCACATGCATCTTTTTCTAATTGTTCACTGCTGTATACAGTATATCTACTCAGAAGTAACTACCCTTGAATTCAGTCAGATTTACTACAAGGTAGATGAGTTGGTTGTGGTCTCAGTTGGGGGGAGAGGTTTGTAACTATCTCTAGAGAGCACCTTAGAAGTTATTCAGTGGTTGACTGACCCTCTCCTATACAAAAAAAGGGAATATGCATTCTATATTTCAATTGTATGACATATAATCTTCCCTTTTTTATAATTTCAAAACTGCATTTTAATATACTGCTTTCAGTGGCTGAAAGCCTGTTGCATATTGTAGCAAATTGCACTAAAGTAGCCCCAAATGAATAAATGGAACATATGGAGGAGGTGACTCACCCCACTGATTCAATGAGCTTACTCAAGTACAAGTTATTACACTGAGCAATAGGATTTCAGCCTGTACTAAACAGTGAAAATAGCAAATAATGAATAGCTGTTTGCACCAGCAATTGGTGATACTTCATGAATGAAGATCTGATGGTAGAGAATAATAAATTCTACACTGGCTAGGCATTGTTTTCTGGAGTTTCATGATGTTTGCGGGTGATTTGTTTAGCTGTAATGCGCTTTTTCAAAAAACTTAATACATAACTCTCTTTCAAAAGCAGCGTTCTCAATATAACTTACAATTTCATCCAGTTCCATCATCATCATCATCATCATCATCATCATCATCATCATCATCATCATCATAAATGCATGCTATCAAGTCAGTTCTAATGTTCAGTTCCATGGCAACATAGAATTTATAAAATCATAAATCAGTTTTAAACAAGTGTAAAAACAAATCAATCAAAACAAGCCAAATCAAAAACCTACTGAGCAAAAGCAGAGCAGAAAGAAATGGTTTTATTTCCCCCCTACGGCATACACTTGATAAAGGAACAGCTACGTGCTAATTATGATGCTATGAATGCTATGCCTTTGCAAAGCATCCCACAATGCATGGAAATAACAGCAGAAGCATTTTTGCTGACCACATCATTTCACCTCAGGAAAGACTAAGACAGGACAGGACAGTGTTCAGATCACACGACTCTCTTCTGTCACCTCCATTCAGACGGTTCACTTTTTGGTACCTAGTTATATGTTCCCCTGTTAAAAAAGGGGGGAAAGACGCTCCAAAACCCTATAAAATAGAGATGACATAAAATAAGGAAGATTTATATACTAGGGACCTGTTGACGTGCATCATTAAAACTGCTTTCCAGAAGCGGCTATGAAAAACTGAAATTGGAAAAACTCGCAATATTCGTATGAAGGCAGATTCCTTTAGCTCCATTTCTTGGAGTACTGAACTTCATGAGAAAAATGCACTCCTCAACCCATCTCTCTCTCCACACATTCCCTCCTTTGCACGAAAAGGGTCTGTGACTGAAAGACATAACAGCAAAATGCAAACTGAGTATGTTCAACAAAATGGGGGGGGGTGGATAGCTTGCCTTGTCTTTGATGAACATCCAGCCTCAAAAAGTGAGATGTTTTATTATTTGGAAGCCAATGAAGGCTTTTCTCCCAATACAAATAACAAATTTGATCTTTATTGGGAGAAAGAGTTAAATTCCTGTCCCTACCATTGTCTAATGTTTATCTGAGAGGATAGAATCGATTTAATGTTTATATTTTTATCTCTTAATAAAATGTTCACAATTATTTGTCATTTCTAAAAAAATGTAATCAGAAACTATTACTCCAGCAATACCTTTTGATTAAAATAAATTCCCATTACACCAAAGAAAAACAAATTAAAATATGTTCAGTTTCTGAGTGTCAAAGTATTTGTCAAAGTCCTGAATCACAAATTTAAGGCCTATTTTTTTCATGTATTCTATGCAGTTAGATGCCAAGTGTTGTACATTGCACATCAAACAGCTCTAGAAAAATGTCATAGAAAATAATTTTCCCATATTATCTAAAGGGGAGTTTATTATTATTATTATTATTATTATTATTATTATTATTATTATTATTATTATTATTATTATTATTATTATTATTATTATTATTATTATTATTAGTATTAGTATTAGTATTAGTATTATTATTAAAGAAGCATTCGTAGGCTTTATCTATTAACTGCAGTTCATTTCTTATGCCCAGTTTTTAACTGTGCTAACTATGGTTTATTGAAACATGATGACTTCATAAACCATGGTTAAAAGTAGCCACAGTTTGTCTGGTTTTAAATATAACACTAAACTTTGATTAGTTAACACCCGAAGCAAATGTTTCAGCTTTCCTCTTCATGATCATGCCGGATAAAGAGAAGAATAGGGACAAGACCTGAGTTCAAAGGATTTCACAAGAACTTTAATAAATCTGATCATCAAATAAGGCCAGACACAAATAGACAGGGGCCTTTTCAGCATCATTTAAAAGGGAAGAGCCATATCTATTAGTCTCCCTAGTCTTGATTCCATTATCCTATTCCATTGTTGTTATTTTTATGTGCTATCAAGTCACTTCTGATTTATGGCAACCCTATGAAAGACCAGTCTCCAAATGTCCTGTCCTCAACTGCCCTGCTCAGCTCTTATAAACTCAAGCATGGGGCTTCCTTTAGGGAGTCAGTCCATCTCATACAGTATATCTTTCTCTTTTCCTGCTGCCTTCCATCTTTTCCAGCTTTTATTTATTGGATTTATACCCTGCACCATCTGGCAACCAGGCCACTCTGGACGGCTAGCAACAAGACAAACAACACAATATCAAACACGATAAAAATAAAATAATACATACATTCAACAGATACAAGAACTAGTAGGATAAATTAAAACAGATGGCTATAAAGATGATTAAAAGGATGATGAAAGGATGGCAAAAAGGATGATAAGAGGAAAGTTGAGATATCAAAAACTTAATGCTGAGGGAACGCCTGGTGGAAGAGCCAAGTCTTCAATGCTCATTTGAACCCATCCAGCAAGGGTGTCAGGCGGATCTTCATGGGCAAATTGTTCCACAGGCAGGGACCACCGCCAAGAAGGCCCAGTTTCTTGTTCTGTCCCTCCGGGTCTCCTTCAAGGCCAAGGCCCTCAACCGCCCTGCCTGTGAAGAACAGGCATTACAGACAGATCTCACTGGGAGCAGGCGTTCTGCTAGGTACCGAGTTCCTAAACCATTTAGGGCTTTGAATGTTATCATCATAACCTTGAAGTCAATGCGGAAACAAACCAGTAGCCAATGAAGGGTGGTCATAGTGGGAGAGATGTGCTGAAATTTCTTCACCCAAGTTATTAATCTGGCCACCAAATTCCAGACCAGTTGTAGTCTCCGCATCAACCTCAAGGGTAGCCCCATGTAGAGAGCACTGAAGTAGTCTATTCTTGAGATTATGAGTGCATGAATCAGAATTGTGAGTGCACCTGCGTCTAGATAGGGATGCAGCTGGGCAATCCTCTGAAGAAGTAAATAGGCTGCCCAGACCACAGATGTCACCTGGGTTTCCATGGTGAGATCCAGGTCCAGGCAGATGCCCAAGGTCCGAACCTCATTCTTTGTGAGAAGAGTCACTTCCACAAAGGAAGTTTCCCAACCCACTGACATCAGGGCCACCCACACACAAGATTTCCATCTTGTCCAGATTCAACCTCAATCCGTTTGCCCTCAACCAATCCAGAACAGTCTCCAGGCAGTGTTCAAAGGATAGAACAGCATCCACTGCAGTTGGAGAAAAGTACACTGTGGGGCTCAGTGTACTGATGGCACTGAGCCCCACAATTCCAGATGACCTCGCCCAGCGGCCTCATATAGATATTAAATAGCATTGGCGAGATGATCAACCCCTGTGGAACCCCACAATTGAGGATCAACAGGGTGGAAGTCATCTTGCCAAGCTGCACTCTCTGGGGATGGTCCCCCAAGAAGGAATGGAGCCACACCAAAGCACGGCCACCGGTCCTCAGCTTGGAGAGCCGCCCCAGAAGGATACTGTGGTCAACAGTATGAAAGGCCACTGTGATATCAAGGAGGACCAACAAGGACATATTGCCCCTGTTGACCTCCCTCAGGAGATCAATCTGCAGGGTGACCAATGCTGTTTCCATACCATGCCGCATTATTGTCTTTTCCAAAGAATCATGTTTTCTCATAATATGCCCCAGAATAGGACAGCCTCAGCTTCAACATTCTATTCATTGGAGCATGTTGAATAGGGGAGTAGGAACAGAACATTAGTACTATATCTTTGCCAAATATCTCATGAAGGGATCTCAGTGAAGGAAAATGGATAGTAAAGCACAATGCCAACTCAATCTGAAGGCAGTAAGGCTGGTAGTAAGAGAACCAGTGTGGGGTAATAGACAGGTGAAGGACTAAAACTCAAAAGACCTTAATTCAAATCTCCACTCTGTCCTTAAAAGCCATGAGGGCAGAGGGGCAGTGTTAAAATCACTCCTTAAACATATCAGATATCTTGGAACCTCAATTAAGGCTGCAGTAAGGTGGATGTGTGTTGACAGCATATAACACGCAGAGAACATCTCCAGAAAATATAACCCAGCTGCTAAGCCCTATTAGAAAGTTCCATTAGTTCCGTGGACATATGACATATTGACATACCATTTAACAATTGGTTCAGTGAACCTGCTCAACTTAGAACTAACAGTTGTATTTAGCCCAGTATGTTTATATCATGAGATTACTTTTCACATGCACAAAGGCACACTTTTTGTTGTTAGTTTACAAAGACCCATGGCTATCCATTGTTACTGTTCAAGAGTAAAATCAACCTTGCAGATGTTCAGTCATACTTAAGAGTATTTGATTGCTTTCAAAGTGAATGCATAGTGAACTTCTGAGAAGTAGACAAGAGAGAATATGTTAGACTTCTCCCAAAGGTGTAGTAAGCAAGCAGAAATAATGAACGTGATTAAAGCCAATGCAGCGCATTTATTTTTCTAACCCCCTCATTGAACTTAGTTGAAGCAGAGCTTAGAAAAGTTATTTATTTATTTATTTATTTGTTTGTTTGTTGGTTGGTTGGTTGGTTGGTTGGTTTGTTTGTTTGATTGATTTATATCCTGCCCATCTAGTAAATTCTACCACTCTGGGCGGCAGAGTTACTTTTGTAGTTTACAGCTTTATAGCCCCCAGAATCCCCTGATCAAAAGAGCTGTTGCTTGGCAAATCCTCAATACTATAGTCCAAAAATGTAACTTTTCCAAGCTCCGTCCCAGAGCCTTCACATGCTGCTTTCTGCAAACGGAGAGCAGAGCTAGAGATTTGAACATCCTCAGCAGTCAAACTGGGTAACTTAAGAGTGCTGAGATCAAACAGACAAGCCGGGGCAGTCTACAAACGTACCATATTGTTTCAGATGAGAGAATTGCAATTCAGGACTTCTGCATCTTATACCTAATGGAACCAATTTGATTTAAGATAAGCCTTGACTTTATCTGGAAATATTTGCTTTCTAAACAATAACACTCATAATTTCTGCATACTTGGTAAGCATCTACTACAGGTCAAACAGCAGAAAATAAGCTTATTTTAAGGGTTGTGTTTTTTAAGGCAGAATATTTGGCTGGTAAATATATTGTGTATCGTATATCATGTGACAAATACACAGATATCATTGTTAAAGGAAACAGCCATTCACTCATCTTGGGAGCTATCTTAAGAAAACCCTAAGAAAGTTTTTTATCCTTTAAAAGGCAGCATAAAATACTGTATAGAACACATATAAATAATAAATTATTTTTGCATCATTCTTTCATCCTTCATCAAAAGAAGGTAGAGCAGCAGCAGGGCAAGGATTTCTAATCTCATTACATCATATTGTGTCAAGTGCCATCAAATTGTACGTGACTTGTAGCAACCCTAGTAGAATTATATAAGTCTAGCAGGGCTGGAGAGATATGTAACAATTCGTTGTACCAGTGCCACTCTGTGTAAGTTTCCATAACCAAACCAAGATTTGAACCCAGGTCTCCTGAGTCCTAGTTCAACACTCTGCCCACTATATCAAAGTGGCTCACATTACACTAAGATAATATGGTATTGATTGTTCTGGATTTTTCGGGCTTTTTGGCCGTGTTCTGAAGGTTGTTCTTCCTGACGTTTCGCCAGTCTCTGTGGCTGGCATTTTCAGAGGACAACAACTTGTACTCTGGTGTAGTTGGCTTGGGAGTGCCATCTTTTTATTAACTTCAGGCAACAAAATGTCCTGGGCAGGCCCTGGTATAAAAGTTCATTTGTTTCACCAACAAAAGGTGGCAGGGGCTTCAGGGACACAGGGGTGTTCAGGGACACATGCTGACTGTTCTGGGGACTTCATGTGGGCCATAACCACACTTTGCCCACACCAATCTCGAGACAATACAGCCATTTTAAATGAACTTCTAGGTCAGTGGTTCTCAACCATGGTTAATCCAGATGTTCTTGCACTGCAGTTCCCAGAAGCCTTCACCATCAGCAGTGCTAACCAGGATTTCTGGAAGTTGAAATCCAGGAACAGAGTTACCCAAGGTTGTTCTAGATAGAGGCAGACAATGAAACTGATAAACTATGTTGTGGTTTTGATAGACACTTAGACCTAACATCTGCAAAAATTATTCCCATTGTTGTGCATGAACTCAGTAAACTACAGTTTAATAATAATCATGTGTCATTAAGCCAGTTCTGACCTGTGGTGACCCTTTTTCAGGGTTTTCCAGATAGAGAATACTTAGAAGTTGTTTACCATTCCCTGTTTCTGGGGGTGGCCTGGGTCTGTGCAGCTTGGGCAAGTCCTCATAGGCTGGCTCTACTCGGAGGAAGTACAGTGAGACATTGAACTCCCAACCTCTGGCTCCACAGCCAGATACCTAAACCACTGAGCTATTCAGCCAGCTGCTGAACTATAAATGGGCATCTAAATATCAGTAAACAATCAAATAGGCATATACATATACATTCCCTTCAAATCTGTGAAAATATATACTGTATTGTGAGCTAAGGGAAATGCTATTGAGGCATCTTTAATTTGACAACAGCATGTTTCAATGCATCCTTGCATAAAGTCTGGAAACATTACTTTAAGGAGACCATAAAATAACAGAAGGAACTGGTATGTCCACTAAATCTTAGGTCAAAAAAGGGAAAACTGTAGTCCTAGGATGTAGAAACTATAATGATCTTTATATCACTATAAAATGCCCAACATGTCTCAGCCTATCAGTCTTCTTCAAGGACTATATAACTGTAAAAAGAATTACAATTGCCAACATTATAACTTACTTGGGACAACAGCATACAAATAAATTCATGTGTCCATAATTCTATCGCACATCCATAATTTTTACTGCATTCTTATGTTAATTAATATTTTTATTTATTTATTTATTTATTTATTTATTTACTTATTTATTTATTTATTTATTTATTTAATTTATATGCCGCCCACTCTACCCAAAGGTCTCTTGTCTAGAATATTGCATCAATATATTAAAATTAGGATAGGTGTACACTAAAATAATATTTCATTTAAATCGGTAGTCATAAATATTATCAATACATACCATGTTTATTTAACTCTAATTAGTTCTTTTTCTGTTTATTCAGTCTGTGACCAACTCCGTTAAATCAGTTCCAATACAGAATGGAAAAGGCCTGTATATACACATTTTCAAGCCCAGCATTTATTCAAGGTCGTGCTGCCATCATTTAACTGCTAGACTGCAAACATGCTGAAGTGAAAGAAACAGACATATAATTAAAGGAAGGGAAGAAAATCTATCCTTTCATTTAATCCTTTAGGGACCTATGTGTTTAATTTTATTATCCAGACTAGTTCTTTCTTAAGAAGTAACTTGTCTGGCATTGTGTGAACAACTTCTGAAGTCCAAAATTGTGGGTCTCTTTCTGAATGGCCATTTTCCGTCTATTTGCCCAATAAGGTGTTCCCATTCTTTTCTTTTGTATATTTCTGAGATGCTCACCTATATGCTTTTGAAAGGGACCTAGATGTCTTCCCAACATAAATTTTATTCAGGGGCATCTTTGTATGTTATATAACTCTTGAAGAAGGTTGATAGGCCAAAAAGCGTCAGACATTTTACATTAGAATAAAGAGCATTATATCTTTTTAAATCCTGCAACTACAGTTTTCCCTCTCTTTTTTCACCTAATACTTTAAGGAAACTGTAAAAATCCCAAAATCCCCAAGCTAGTATCACCTGCCTTATGTTCAGTCAAACTGTTAGTAATCTCCTGATTACTGTAACCAACAGTGACTGATTTCTTAAATGAAAGTCTTCTTGCTGAAGATACTATCCTATATAGGCAGAAAATATGCTCTGTATGTGAAGTTTTCTTCCTATATTTCTGGGAGAAAATGTTGTATCTCAGTTTCTACACCACTACTTTAATGTTGACACACATTTGCAAAACATAACCCAATCTGCAAATCCTTTAGACCGTGATTGCAAAAAAAAAAAGTATATTTCACCCTTCCTAAGATAAATGCTGCTTTGTCTTGCATAGCCCAGAATTGTTTATTCTGTTTTATTAAAACCTATTTTTCTTTTACATGAGCAGTCCTGTTTGATTTGGCACATAATTTTGCAAGGAGACAATCATCAGTGAACTAGAATGGACTCTTCAAAAATGAACACTTCTGAAGGTTCCATTGATTCAGTGTGTCTCCTCTAATTAATAATTTGTTGTTATGAGCCTTCAAGTTGGACCAGACCTATAGCAGCCCTAACAGAGCTTCCATGGTAGGTGAGATATTTAAGGAGAGTGTGTGTTTAATCAATTTCAAGCCCCCAATGAATTTCCATGGCTGAGCAGGGATTTGAACCCAGGCATCCAACACATTTCACTGGGTGTCCAATCCAGTGTTAACAGTCATATGATATCAAGTCAGTTCTGACTTATGGTGACCTTTTCTAGGGTATTCTAAGTAGTGAGTACTCAGAAGCTAATTACTATTGCGTTTGTCTGGGGTCACCTCGGGACAGTGCAGCTTACCCAAGGTTACAGAGGTTGGCTGTTCTCCCAGATGGCACAGTGGGGAATTGAACTCCCAACTTCTGACTCCACAGGCAGATACATAACTCACTATTAAGAATTGCCAATCACATTTAACCCATATATTCATAAGCTGATGCACTGTGTGTTTCACTACCAGTGAAACAATTGCCATTACCAGTTCTTTCTGTATTTAATTTCCCTGTAGGTCTGTTGTCTACAGTCCCAGACCCAACTAGAGTTTGGCTAAATTTGGCTGTCTAAATGTTGTTGGACTACAGCTCTGAGAGCTGCGGTCCAATGACATTTGGAGGGCCACCTCTTACATCGCCTGATGTTTGTGGGTTTCATCAATATGTATACAGACACTCATTATATATACTCAATATTCTGGATAACATTTTATGAATCTGATGAAATAGATTCTAGTCCAAATATGCTGAGAATATAACAAGGGAATTACTCTAAAATGGTATATCTTGTTGATTTAAGCTGAAAGCAATTCCAGATAATATGTGTAAGGACTAGCAACAAACACAACACTTTAAAGAGCTTGCCTTGCTTTTATGGTAAGAAATTAGTTACCATATTAATTTAAATTTAAATTCATTTTACCTTGATATTAAGTGACCTACTAGGCATCTATATCCTAAGTAAATTGAATATAAATTAAATAATTTTATACATACATGTCTGTGTATGTGTGTGTCTGTGTGTGCGCATAATTACATTGAAATACTGACATTACTGGAAACCCATTGCAAAAAATGAAAGATGTGTACACCGAACCAGTTTAATTTGAAAGATCCCCACAGGCAAAGTGGTCATTAATCCATAGAGGGTTAAAGACACAAAGGATTTTCCAGGGCAGATAAATTGAAATGACCCTGCTTTGATCTCAGGAGTTACAATAGATGGTGAAAGGGAGGACAGAGAAGGCTATTCCCATGTTACCTGCAGCTGTAATATCACCAGAATTGTACTTCATCAATATTGAGCAGAAATGTGGAAAATATTCCAGATTTTAATTCCTACAAGTAGAACAACGGAGGAGCATGCAGGAAAAGATATCCGGCTGGCTGCTTAATTCTTGTTTACTGCCTCTTTAGTTACAGGTGCAAATGCTGAATGTTTCTGAAAACTTTTATTTGCCTAGAATCAACATCTAGCCAATGAGAGAGGGGGTCTATCTTGATCGGCTTTCAATTAAACATGTACTGTATCTGAATTAGCCCTTTTGAAATGTAAGCTTATTTAGTAATATTTTCTCGTTTAGCTTGCGTTATTCAGATATATTTCCTCTATCTCATGGATTCTGAAATTGAATCAGGGAAACAGTATTTGAAAGGGGTTGTCATCGTTTAGTCGTTTAGTTGTGTCCGGCTCTTCGTGACCCCATGGACCAGAGCACGCCAGGCCCTCCTATCTTCCACTGCCTCCCGGAGTACCTCAGGGCAAAGAAGGAAAAGAGGGTTGGACCACAGGCTGTTAAATAAAGACTCACAGTGAAACTGCCTTGTTTCTGTGCTTACAAAATGATCCCTGAATTTGGCAAGCAAGCTCAAACTATTGCAAATTGGATCGTTTGTCTGCTTAGCCCTTTATATTTGTACTGTGCAATAGAAGGTGACATTTTGCAATGAAAAGGCTACGTTGACAAGATTGCTGTTGATTTATTGCTGCGTGTTTCAGTCAATTTCTTCTTAAATTAACCAGTGAGTACTTTGTAGTTCTGCTTCATTTCCCCATTGCTGTTTTATAAACTACCCCTGGGGAGAGCCTCATCATGATCTATCAAGCTCAACCTCCCTTGATCTTTTCTCCCCAAACAGATTACAACATTAAACATGAGTCTAAATTTAATCTTAGGCAAATGGCACCTTTGCTAAATATTAAACCTTTGAGGCCTAGGAAAAGTTTTATTCCATATCATCTCAGGAGAGGGGGGGATTTTTTTTCTTTTAGTGTGTGATAAATTTGATGCAAAAATATCTAAAACAATGCAGCTTTATCCTGTGTACTTTCAAAATGACAGAATAAGAGCTTACAAAAGATGGCAACAAATGCACGTAACACGTCATCCCACACATTAGACTGCCACAAAATTAGGTTTGCCATGGCGATTTGCAGCCACTTCTAGCTCTACTTTAGAGATGAGTGAGAATTTTATTTCAGTCTCTTATTTTTAATAGGAATGTCCTAATATTTCAGGGGCAAAGAAATTGCAGATTTGGAAATCAGCTTGTACTTTCTACAATTTCTACACCTGAAAATGACAAATGCAGTTTACTTCAAAGTCTTAACCTGTCAGACTCCCTCACAGAGCTGTTGTGAGGAAAAGGTGAGGGGGAGGAGGGCCATATATGCTGCCTTGGGCTTACCAGAGGAAGAGCCGGATATAAAAAGTAACAGACAAACAAACACATAGAAACTTTAAAGGCTTAACATTGATTTCTTCTATATTCAGCCATGTTAGAGCTGCATTAGGATTGCCATCTCTCAGGCTTCCTAAGCATCAGGAAGTCTCTACAATGAAAGTGCTACAGCAGGGAAAGCCTTTGTACCTCATTTTCTTAATTTTAATTAACTGACTAAATAATTATTATTCCGCCTTTGTCCCTTGCAGGATCTAAGGCAGCTTAAAATCCAAAGTTAAAAATCAGGTACAGGAAAAACAGGAGGGGAAAAGGGAAATTACAGCATGGATATATAGATAATAATATTTTAATAGTTATGAAATACACTAAAACAGTATGGGGATAGGAAGAAATAAGATTGCCACTTCATAATTGCTACCCTATCAATGGATTACATAAAACTGGCTGTCAGAACAGAAAAAGGAACTATTCCACTCCCAGCAGGATAGTTTTCTTCCAGTGGCAGTAAGTTCTTCCATGATAATAATAATAATAAGAAAGAATTAATGACAACCTGGGGTCTGGTTTGTAAATGCTAGTTCTGATTCTCATTTCAACAAAAAAAATTATGTGCTTTAATAAACCTAAACATATTTTTTTAAAAAAAACCCTGCCTCGCAACCTAAAACTGAACCATCTGATCAGCCCTCTTCCCTGGACAGCCCCTAGATCATGTGCAACCACTTCAAAGTTGGCGTATCAAGTCAGTAATTGTAATGTTGCTTCAAAATATTTAAGCAAGAGGCTGTCAGTCGCGTGTCCCGTTTATAGTCAGCATCTGCCCTCTAATTCCATTAGACTACAAAGCAAAAATGTTTCCTAAAACTTGCAAACAGGAAAAGCATCACCCAACTAGAAAGGCAGCAACTAGAGGCAGCATCAGCTCAACTTTTTAGTTACTGAGCGGGGGAGTTTTTGTGTTCACATCTTTCTTTTCTCAGTGCTTCACACAGTCCCCCCCCAACACACACACACACACACACACACTTCAAAATAGGGGTGGCTGTAGAAATTGCACTACTGTGAGCCTCAGGCAAAGAAGAAAATAAAGAGAGGGGAGGGGAAGCCTTGGCCAAGATGAAAGTGAGAGAGAAAGAAAGGAGGCAATTTAAGTCTGTTCCAGCCTGAATTGCTCTCTCACCGAAGCCAAGGGTAGAAGGGTTGGGATGAGTAGAGTTCTTTGGAATAGTGCATATGACTGGGGAACAATTCATTGTGACCATGCCTGCAGGGCCAATTCCGCTGGGCCGGAGAACAGAGAGTGCCATTCAAAAGCTCAAGCAGGAGGAGTCATCCGATGCAACAGTAGGAGCAACTGCAGTGTCTCCCAAGCGCATGGTTTGGAACAGAGCTATAAGAAGAATGACAAAAGATTGCAACCTTCCCCCACCCCGCACCCCACCTCATTTGACCAGAGTCACCCTTTCTGGCTAAAACGTTTGTTTCTTTAACAAACTTGGCAACAGCAGAAGGGAGATTCCCCACTTGAAGCCAAAACAACATAGAGTCGAAGCCACGGTCACCCAGCATATTTTTATTAGTGGCCTATAAAGGTATTGCCTCTTCTTGCATTGCAGCATATTTGTGTGCATTGTGACACAATACCCCCACATTATGTTGTTTTAATCAGGACAGAGGCTTGTCTGCAGGTTGCAGCCTCCATGAAATTGTGAGAAAGGTATTTGTGAATGTCAGAAAAATAGATTTGGTCTCAGGATGGTCCTCCTTCCAGAATACTGAAAACTTCTGGAATTATTTTGGAATCTTTGTAGTACAACAGTAATGGAGAAACAAATGCATAAGTAGTATCATATTCACCGTAATGCCTGCACATCATCTTCCCCTCCTCCTCAGTCACACTGTTCCCAAGACCATACAGTTTCAACCTTTTCTAAGCAACTCGTTATAAACATGACAGAGATATAGGACAAATCAGGATTGCATAAGTTGTATAAAGCATCTTATAAGGTGGTGTGTGAAGAATTTTCAGTCTGTGGCCCCCTTCAAATGTGTCAGGGCCCTTAAAGAGCAGGCCGGGTAGGTGGGGTTCGTCAGCCATGGAAAGTAGCCCATCTAGGAGAAGGAAAACTCCGATTTCAAACCTCCACTGCCTTGTGGTTATATCCACTCATGGAAAAGGCTTCAGGAGTTAACCTAGAGACAAAATCCAGAGCTGGAGTCCCGAAGGCAGCTCGTGTCGTTCTGCCAACTCCTGCGACGTTGCTGGAACCAGTTGTATTGGCTCTTGCCTTTCCATTGGACCATTTCAGCAATGTGGAGAGGGGGGATCTGCTGCTTGGGTAACAGCCTATCCTCCATATTACCTTACCCAGGCTTCATGCTCTGGAGAGGACACTCCTCGATTCAGAGCATATTACCATAGTCTCTCGAGACTGAAGGATGCCTATGCCTCAGAGGCCATATGGCCCCATTGAAAATGGCTGACCTAGATATATCTATGGGATTGTGCAGGTCACAATAGAACAAGCCCAGTGAATCAGTGGGGGTTTGGTGAGTCAACTGCTCTGTAAATCCCATTGATGCAAATGAGCCTACTCTACTTGTGGCTTTAATTAGGTCCCTTTGAGTCCATGGAATTTATGGAAGAGTTGAGTCGCTCGATCCCTGCTGATTCAATTTGTTGCTTAGTCTGCTACACTGAGCAACAGGATTTCAGCCACTCTGGGCTAATTTCAACATTGAGACAGGCTGAAATTACAATACTTAGAATACCATATTGTAATAATATGGTGAGTACTTAATTGCAGTTTATTCTAAAATAATTCCATTACGTGTAAAGATAGGGCCTGCCCTATTATTAATGGGGAAGCCACCACATTCTGTTTAATGATATGTCCTAGCCTCAGAAAGCAGCTATATGTGATATGCTGCTACCTGCCCTGTGCCATGAATTAGGAGTGATACCATCCTACTCTTCTTGTTCACGTAAGATTCAGCTGCCAGTCCAGCCCCTTTCTGTGCATGTGGAGGATGTGGAGGAAGGATATTTCACCTCTGGCAGCAAACTATGATTAGTGCAATAGAAAGGCCTGACAGCACACAAACATCACCCAAGAGCAGAAGTCCTTCCCATCCATTATCATCCAGCCAATCTGGCCATGATTGGGCAGCAAGAATCCACAAGTTTGGTATTACTCATGTACTGCCAGGCCCTTCAATGTTACCACAGCAGTGTAAGATGAATGGTCTCCTGTGCTGTTGGCTTGGAAATTAAAGTCTAAAAGAGTAAGCTTTCTGTTCCTCGCCTTAAACAACCAGCTATTCAATATATCGTGTTAAAGGGACCACATCTTCCAGATTTTTAGCATGTAATGTAACTACTTCCAGCAAAAGCACTGCAAGCAATAAACTGGGACAAAAGCTGCCATGGAGTAGAGCTAGTGGAGCTCATGCTTAGAAGGCAGGCCTCCTGTTAGGCAGCCAAAGACTATTTACTGCATGTACTGTCCACTGGGTAGTGTGCACAGTCACTACATCTGGCATCACCAGTCTTAAACTGAGACCCTAAACAAACTGGATTATCTATGAATCAAAGTCTTGTTGTTTAGCCAGAAGCTAGAACAATTTGGAAATGCATTTCATATTCTGTGAAAGGAAATATAGAAGATCTTCCAAAAAGCAGTTCAGCCAGAAATACAAGGCAACTTGAGAAGGCTTAGTAGCTTGACTAGAAATCATCAAAATCTAGAAAAGATGGTCTTGAGATTTGAAAAGAAAACAAAATCAACAAACTCTGTTCTTTAAGCACATGTCAATAAGGCACTCTGAAATGTGTGAGAATTTTTAAAATACTGTAATTATACCATGGTGCAACCTTGATAAACTTAACATCATATGGTACTTCTATACTTTCCTACTCAGAGGTTTTTACACACAGCTATTCGGAAGCCTCTTCAGTCCATCAAAGCTTACCCTCCAGCAATAAGGGAACCTCCTATAATTGAGAATGAATATTTTGGACTCAATTCTTTTTTGTTTCCCATTCACATCCTCTTCTGAATGCTACTTATAGCAAGTAGAAAGACAGTTCTGCTAAAACCGGGGAGAGGGGGCTGTTCCTATGTCCTTAGGGTTATTTCTCAATCCAATTCATGGAACCTTGCCTTTCTTTTGCTCTTGTGATTAATGTTTTTATTGGAGTCCATTCTAACACACTAAGGCAAAAAAGAATGGTTCAGCAAATTTGTATTGAATTCCTATGCATGCCAATTCATGAAAAAAAAATCTGGTGGGACCTACTCAAGATCACATGTGTTCCCAGGTGCAGCTCTTTTTGTTTATGTGTGAAAGAAGTTTTTCTTTCAAAACTCAAGACCGGCAAGGCAGAAGTAAAGCTGGAGACTTTACATTGGATCAAGTGAAATGGAATGGAGGAAAATACTAGTCTATGCATTAAAAGTAAATATCTAGTCTCTACATAGTTTTGCAATGGCCCTCTGCCCTTCCAAGGGCATCTCTTAGACCAGTGGTTCCCCACCTTGAGTCTCCAGATGTTCTTGGACATCCAGAAGTCCTGATCAGCAGAGCTAGTGGTAAAGGCTTCTGGGCATTTTAGTCCAAGAACATCTGGGGACTGAAGGTTGGGAACCACTGTCTTAGATGGTAGCATACAACTGTTAAACAGAAGGTGGAATGCCATGATATAACGATTGTGATCCATCTATGAAAGCAAGCAGGAAGACTATCCATAATTGAGGATTAAAAGCATATATTTATTGAACACTCTTGTATTTTATCCCTTTTCCAAGAATTTCATGATGCATTTCATATTATCTCCATAACAGCCCTGGAAGGTAGGTCAGGCTAGGTAATCCTGACTTATCTAAACAGACAAGTAAGAGACTTTCTGTATCAAAATAAAATTGATCGGTGCAGCCATTAGAATATATCAGATTTCGAAGAAGAAGAAATAGTTATTTATTCTTACGACATCAATCATACTTCCAACTTTCTTTACTGAGCCACTAGTTTCTTGCGTTTCAAGCAAGATTCAACCAGAGATTCAAAAAATGCAAACAACTAATTCAGTGAAGAGTGCTGGAAAAATCCACTGCTGTGTGGATAAAATACTTCAGCCACTGCACGTTAACAGATAAACATTTTTCACATGCAAGAAAACCATATAATCTGTTTCCATTTTAAATTAACGCATTTCATCTCTAGAGGACTTCATGTCCAAGGCTAAATCAGTAATATGAATGACTGAGTTATGTGTTGCATGGAGATGTCATTTCTGACATTTACCAGATCTAGATGAAAACATTTAGAAATATTGAAAGGCAAGTCTTAGGGTGACTGGCATAGCCACATTTCATGAGCCACCACTGCTAAAAATACTAAAAATAAATCATATTCCTGAACTTTCAGCCACAGAATACATTCAAACTAATGGGGAATGCAATCTCAGACTTTTCTTAATTCAAGATAAATAAAAGCTTGTCTGCGACTCTGTGCACAGTTACCTAGAAGTAAATCCCAGTTTAACAGCACTTCTAAATTAACTCTTCAATATGTTACAACCATATTAAATAGGAGTTTGAAATATAATATTTCCAACACAAGTTCACTGAAACTTTTGAGTATTCAGAAATGGCAATTTATATTGAATATGGTAACAATAGTACTTATTGCTCCATATCTATGGAGATTTAAAGTACAATATCTCTTTGCTAGTTGTAGTTCTTATCAAGAATTAAAGCTACACTTCAAAAAGAAAAAAGGGTGTTTTTTTAGACAAGAATGTCCATTAATTCTACTAAATACAAAATCAACAGGTGGGCCATATCTTTACCGCTTATTTACTCATTAAATTGCCGCCTTGCCTTTCCATTAAAAGGTACCGCTCAAGGTGACTATTAGGATGAACTATAAATTTACAAAATACACCAGGTGTGAATTTCTCTAGAACACCTCATCAGGCTAGATAGCAGCAGGCAAAGGGTTCCGCAGGAAAAAAAGTTAGAAGTCCAAAGGTTTGCTAGGTGTTTTAAGTCATTGAGATCTGCAAAATTAAGACATGGCTTCATGAGTCACAAAGTCACATAAGTATCACAGGCTTTCTGGCCAACACCCCTGGCATGAAGAGAATAGGAAGATTCCTTTTCTCTGTAACCATAAAAACAGCAATTGCATCTGCACAGAGCACACAGGTCTCTCAGACAGCATTTCATTTGCTGATAGTGAAAAAAACAAATAGCAATGTTTCTGATAGTCCTTGCTATTGAACCCAATGATCCTATTTTTAAAAATGGTATTGTTTTTAGTTTGGAATGCCTCTCTCTTTGGGGGTAGGGGATACGCATCATGGAGAAGGAAGGAAGGAAGGAAGGAAGGAAGGAAGGAAGGAAGGAAGGAAGGAAGGAAGGAAGGAAGGAAGGTTGATTGATTGATTGATTGATTGATTGATTGATTGATTGATTGAGTCCAATACTCTTGAAATTTGGCACTGATACCAAAATGCCTCAGGATAACTCAATGGAAAAGCATTTATAACTTCCACCTAAGCCACCTAGAGTGGTCATTCGACTAGATAGGCGGGGCATAAATAAATAAATAAATAAATAAATAAATAAATAAATAAATAAATAAATAAATAAATAAATAAATAAATAAATAAATAAATAAATAAATAAATAAATAAATAAATTTAGATTCAAATCAGTCAAATAAATAGCTGTGCTCGAGATCACAATGTCGCAGGAGTAAAGTAGCGTAAATGCAGCATTACCTTTCAACTAGTTTCTGTTTCACAAGCCCAGATCAAACTCTATAACTAGGAACCATTTCTGAGAATCTTTAGACCATCATTGGTCCAACAAATTTTATTCCACCATGAAGATTTGCTGTGCAGAAATGCATATTCAGTACAAGCGACAAGGCCAACTGATCAGTGATCAATCTGCCTTCAAAAGATTAAAATAAATGGTCAAACCTGCCGACATTGTTTTTCCTCATGCAAATTTGTGCCATTTTCCATAGTTTTAAAAACACTGTGAAGATGCAGCTCTCCTTAAATCCTTCCTAGGCTTCTGGGTGCTCTCCCCCACCCTCCCCCGCCTTTTCCTTTACAATGCAGAGGGATACTATAGGCTTAAAGAATGGTTTCAGTTGTCTCTCCTGAATGGCTGTCGGCATCTCTAGCCGTCTAGAAAGGCTAGAAACATTTTGTAGGTGAAAACAGCCACTTTTTTCCACGGTGGAGAGTCCATAAAACTCCTCTGAGCATTGGCTATTGGGGCTCATTGAATAATTCATCCCTCATTGCAAGCCCATAATGTCTTTTCTGGGCCTATTGTGGAGCCTGTTTTCTCTTCTTTTCTCCTTGAATTATAAAAAGGTTGCCTTCTTTTGTCCACATCAAGCTGCTGCTAGCTGAACCTTTGTCTGGCCAAAGCTAAAGTGTGAGTTTCAATGGACTCTCCCCTCTTTGTTTTCCAAGTTCATCTCCAAGTGTAGATTGTGTATAGAAGGCCTTCTTTGTAAAAGCTGGAAAAGTTGTACAAATGTTTGACCAGCTCATTTGGTACTTTTGTCTCCTGTTCTCCAGGGCCTATGGTGGATGTGCAGGGCAAGCTTGGGAGGAGGGAGAGGAGGAGGAGGGCTAGGGGAACCTCAAACAACAACTCACCCCCGCACTGGCAGCAGAGCCGGTCTGCCGAGGCAGGCAATAAGGTCTTGGAAAACCAAGCCATCCTATCAACAGCAGGCAACGTGAGAAGAGGATTTGTCCATAACTTAGGTGGAACCCCCAACATGGATTTTTGTCTCTAAAGCAGCCCCTCTTGCAAATGAATATCTCTTACACCATGGTCTAAAATGCATTTGCTTGGAAGTCAATCCTAGTGGTTTGAAGAAAAGCAATAAACTTATGTATACTTAAGGTGGAGCAAATCCTGCTGAGGTAGGACTTTACTTCTCAGGAAAGAAAACAAGAAGAATCTAAAAGCCCAAATAGACTCACAACCCTAGACTATTTCTTCATCAAGTTACCGTCTATGTGTAAAAATTTTAAATTACTTCGTAGTATGTCTCTGAAATTCATTAAAATTGCATACTGTATTTACGTGTACCTGCATAGTTGCAAATGTCATGGAACTTCATTGACTTATTCCTCAGCAAACTGTATTAGCCCTCCACTGTATAAACACCTCCCTCTGATTCTCCTAGCTCAGGGGTGAGGGAACTTTTTAACCTTTTACCCCCCAAAAAAAAAAATTATATACACCGACATTACCCCCTTGATTTGAAAGGAAGGAAATCATACATTATTTGAATTCAAAATCTTATTGAATCTATTCAAAATTACTTTGAAAGCTTCAACTTACTTGAAAACTTCAGGTTTTGGAGAAATGATGTTGCTTCATATTGGATATGAGAGCATCAATATTGGGGCTCTGCTCATCCTCATTACCCCCAGGATTTTCATTTTTACCCCATTTGGGGTAATTTCCCCCTGTCCCCCTGACCACTGTCCTAGCTATTGTCAGTATAAACTGAGAAGCTCTGGAAATCAAACTCATGGGAATACTTTGAAAAGGAACAGGCTTTCTCTCGGTGTCTATCTCTACTTCAGAGGTATCCGCACCTAAACCGTAAACAGGTTCCCTTAGATACAAGATCGACTAGCACCGGGAACAAACGGCTTTTCCAGCAGTTCAGTCTCTTACTTTCCTTTATTGACACACTCTCTATTTGACTTGAAGCCCTTGGGGAAAAGGGCAGGATCGCGACCTTCTCTCCAGGACTTCCCCCCCCTCTCTTCACCCCCTCCCCCGTTCCTTTTTATTTAATGACTTCAGCTTGACTAACCCAAAATACTGCGCCGATTTAAGGACACAGAAGGGATGGGACTAAACAGCCCTGGCCACACGATTGAGCAACTGGCCTTTCACAAGGGGTTCAGACAACAAACCTCCCTCTCACCCACCCCTCCCCACCCTCTCCTCCCCCTCCCCTTCCACTGGGAGCCTCTCTGCCCAGATTGCGAACTCTTCACAAGTAAGGTCGGCGGAATACTGAGAGATTCGAAGGCGGGGCTCTGAGGAGAAGGACAAGAGAGGAAAATCCCATCCTTGCCTTCTTCTCGGTCCACCTAAACACGCGTTTTCTGGTAATCATGAAGTTCAAAACTCTGCGTTCCTTCGGTTCGGCTCAGCAGGACGGCAAGCCATTTCTTTACAAAGAGCACGGCCAAGACGTGACTCGATTTTCTCCCGCTTGGCCGTTCAGACAAACAGGACAGAACACACAAGAGGCCGCCGGGCTGATCGACAAGCAAAGCACAACGTGGGGGGGGGGGGGGCTTCGTTATTAGGCCAACTAGAAGGGAAAGGCAGAACCCGATCTACTTATACTTTTCCTGGGCCAATTTTATTACGCCAATCCATAAGTCTATTATGGGACTTGAATTCTGAGCTGAAGGGTCCGCAGGTTTTCTTACCACCACCACCACCTCAAGCCCGCCTGTCCTTTATCTCTTTTTCTTTTCTCCTTAGTGGTCGAGAAAATACACAGAATCGGGTCAGGAATTTCAAACATCCGGGTTTGCTCCACCGATTCTTCTGTTTGGGTTATGTTTCGCTTCTGTCTCTGGGCCAGCTGGCTCGATAGTCGGCGCCGACTGTGGATCTCCCTCCGCTTTACCATCCACGTCTACTTCCTGGTCCCCACGAAACGGCCGTATCCCCAAGGCACCGTGCGCACAGGATCGCTCCCTTTGGGCAAGGTGCCAAGCGTGGGAGCAAAGGACCGCTGAATTCCGGGCGGTATCTCGAGCAATTTTAGGTACATTTACTCGAAAGGTAGTCCCATTACGTTCAATGGGACTGAATCCCAGAAACAAAATGTGTTTAGAATTACTGTCAGCCTCCTTTACGCACAACCCGTCTTGCATCTAAACACAATATCATGCCGGTTCTAAAATACTTAAGGTGGAGAGAAGTGTTTTAAAAAAAATTGGAGCAATCCTACACGTGTCAAATCATTTTCACTGAGTTTTCAGTGAAGCTGAGCTCCAGACTGTGAGATTCGGACTGCAACGCATAGCTTTGTAACAGATTGCACAGACCTTACTGCCTACCACTGCCGGTGGAGAAAGCAGACAAAGAAGTCCTACTAAGTACAAGTAGTCTTCTTCCTTCCATCTCCTGCGATACAGACTAGTTTGGGAATTATTGTAAATTAACTGTGAGCTGAAAGACTGGTGGTAATCTTCAACATACAGTACTTCCCTAGAAGAACCATGGATATAACTCAGTGAAGTCTGCTTCTGAATAAGCCTGCGCAATAGTTAAAGTTAGATTTGCCAGCTTATATTTACACCCCGATCCTGTCTGCTGGGAAGGAAGCCCCAGTGGGCTTCAATAGGGAATCCCCTCTGGTATCCCTTTAGGTCTGCAGCCTGAGGTTCTGAACATCCATGGAGTGCAACGCTGGTCTACGGAACCAAACAGCACCTCAATGGTCTTGCCGCTCCCATCTGCGCCTCTCAAAGCCCATTGACTTCAATGGGACCTGGAAAGCACGTTTTTTTCACACGAGCGCGTTTGTGGCCAACTAATTCTCGTTGGAGATGTTAATAGGCACCGTTTGACTGGACGGTAGAACAGGCCCAGCTTCTTGTTAGGGATGCCCGGCTTTTGTCATCTGCCCGACATACAGAAAATTAGCAAAGGTCGCTATTGCTCAGTTCACATCACAAGCGCAGCCCAGGAAAATCTGTCTCAAATCTGTCGGGAGAAAGCCACGGAAGAGAGAACCAAAAATATTGACCGGACTTGTTGATTGTGGTCTAATATTGAAAGAAAAGCGGGTGACCCTGCTGCCATGGAAAGAAATTCTGTTTACCACCACCTCAGAGTTCAGGGTCTTCCTAGTCTAGGGCAGAGCTTTGCTTCCTTGAGGCCACGGGGAATGATCAAAACAGTCGCAGTTAAAGGGTAATTTCAGCTAAAGCCAAATCCAGGCACCACCGTTTTCTGCCACACTTCCAGAGACACCTGTTTTATCAGGGAGCAGGGAGCCTGCCCTGCCGGTAAAGCGAGATCAGACCGAGACATATGTGCCGAAGGACGAAGACAAGGAATCCTGTCGCTCGTGGCTCCTTGCGTCCACCACAAGCCCCCGCGCAAAGGTCTCACACAAACCCAAGTGGTCATGTTTGCAATCGCAACGGGGCTTAGCCTTCTGCCATCGTCAAGACCATCTGCTCTCCTCCCCAAGCCCTCTTCAAAAGTCCTCCAGCCCCCACCGAGAGCAAGGACAGAGAGAAGACCCACCGACGGTGCCCGTCGGAAGTTCTCCCAGTGAATCTCTTTCTTCTCCCTCCCCTTTGCCCCCACACTCTACTTCTTGCGAACAAATCTAGAGTATCGGCGGCCAGCCTCGCTTGCCCTTCCGGCGCACCCAAACCTGCACCCAGATTTTCCTCGTTAACACGACGGACGGGGCCTCTGAACTAGAGAGCGTCTGCCTTGCCAGCAAGCCAGCCAAGCGCCCTGATCGACCTTCGCCACGTCTTCGCATCGCCCTTAACCAACAGCACGTCAGACTCAGAGGAATTGGGGGGGCGGCGGGGGGGGGGAAGCGTCTCTCTTTACCTCTTTCGCTGAGGATGCCGTCGATGCTGTGCTTGGCTTTCTTCTCGCTTTCTTCCACCTCCTTCCTCTCCAGCTCGGCTTCTTCTTCTTCGCCTTTCCCAAATTTGCTTCTCAAAATGCGGCTGATGGAGCTCACTTTGGAAAGAGCGAGGAAAGAAAAGAAGGAGGGAAAGTCAAGCCCGAGGTGGCCAGTGGCTCTGGACGGCTGTCGGTGCAGAAGCTAGGGGTGGGGATGACGGTGGGGGCGAAGGTCTCCTCACGAGTGGATGTTTGCCTGTGGAAACCGGGGGTTCCTTCTGATCTCTTTTCCGACTCAAAAAATAAAAAATAATAAATTGGGTTGTTGCCCGTACTTGTGGGTAGGACTTTTTATTGCTTTCTATTTATTAATCTGTTGTAATCCGTCCTGATTAATTTTTTTTAAGAGACAGACGGTCTACAACTCCCTTCCCCCCCCAAAAAAAAAATACAGGTCATACACAGTTTAATAATAATAATAATAATAATTCTAAAAGATATGTCCTCTAATTAAGCGGAGGTACTCGGGTTAAAACGTATTCGTACTATCCCCAAAACATGTTTATACGAGAAAGTTGGTATCTTTCTGACTGTATGGTCTTCATGAATTTTCCCAAGAGACACAGCGATCAGGATCCTAAGGGTTTTGCAGCCGGGAGCTCCGTTATTGCGGAGTCGTTTCCAATGCCGTTGAGCCACTTATTCCAAAAAGCACACGGAGCTGAGAGGTACAGTATACTGAAAGAGAGGCATTATTCGAGGTGTTTTGGGAGAAGCGGAAAGCTGAACATTTCCCCTCATCTCCTGGGATTTCATCGCACTGGTTTCAATAGAACTGTATATAGGTCTGCAAAAGTTTCAGTGTGAACATTTATTCACATCCAGAACTTTCATTTACCAAAAACTGATTGCAGGAGAAGGCTGGGAAAAGGGGAGGGGGGGAGAGAGAATAGGGAACGTGGCCATTTAACGCTCCCATTTGTCACCACCCTGCTGGAAAGAGATTATGCATCCTCTATATTTACTGACGCCTTATTCTTCCCAAGCCTCGACGTTCTGGTTTGGGGCTACCAACCGCCAGTCCTTTACCTTCCTTCCCATGGGCAATCAGAGATCCACATCCCAACGAGTTCGAAGTAACGAGAGAGGGCTGGGGGAGAAAACCCCCAAACCCCTAGATATTACCGATCGGGCATTTTCTCCAGATCTGAGCCGGGGGCGGGTGAAGGAAACAAAGAAGGATGTGGAGGAGACACTGGACAGCGCAGTCACAAGTTTGAGGAAACTTCCTTTCCGTTCCCGAGGCAACGTGAGTTTGTTTCTTATAGGTTGTGCCAAGTTTTAAAGCCTTGTTTAGGAAGGAAGGAAGGAAGGAAGGAAGGAAGGAAGGAAGGAAGGAAGGAAGGAAGGAAGGAAATCCCGAACAATTCCCTGCCTGTTAAACAATTCCGTCCTCGGAAAACCCTCTCGGAGCAAAATTAAAAACGATACAGAGAGAGGGCGGGGGAGAGAGAGGACAGAGGGGGGAAGCAATGCCGTCGGACGTTAATTAAAAACAAGCCTTCCCTCGTCCCAACGCGCCCCAGTGGTGGTAAATCGGAATCCCCCGGTTTGAGGAACTCAAGAAAATGACAAGCTCTGAACGATCGCCTGTCTTCTTTTACAAGGTAACACTAGCTCTAGACACAGCCTTCGCTTCTCCTCCCCTGCTCGGTCCCCCCCCCCCTCCCGCCGACGCTGCGCCGTCTCTTTTCCTCTTTCCTTTCATCCGGTGCCTATAAGATAAAACTAGATCTAGCCACACTCATCCGCCACGCCACTCGGGCCCCACCGGGGACCTTAGAAAGCCGCTAGTCTGTCTACAACGTACACGGGCAACCTCGGCATGGATGTTTGATGTCTCGGGTTGAGGACTGCGACGTTTTCTTTCTTTTTTTAAAGGGGTGGGTGGGGAAGCCGCAATCCAGCCAAGAAGACCTTGATTTCAACTCGATTAAGACGCGGGTTGCATCGGGAGGAAAGATCTCGTGGTATGGAAGGACCTAAAAGCCCCCCCCCCCGAGGCTCACTTTTGGCCCCGAAGCCTACAAACTTTCTCTCCAGACCTCGGGAGGGAAGCAAGCCCGTCCCACAGGAAGTTGGGCTCCAAGACTCACATACCAGGGAGTGAGCCGTATGGGATAAAAGGGGCCTTACGTCTGAGTAAAGCGTCAATAGGCTTGCTTCCAGACAAATAGATTTAGGATCAGCCTGTACCAACACACTAACGGGCGGGAGTGGAAATAATGCTGTGGCCAGAATCCTATTGGTAATCCCAACTAGAGTAGCCCGATTGAGTCAATGAGATTTATGTTAAGTGTTTACTTGCCGTCTAAAACTAGATTCAATCGGTGTAATGAGTAGGACTTGGGTAAGTAAGTGCAGTAAGAACGATCTCTAAGCCAGCGCGCCTCTGTCGAAGAGGATGTATATTTGGGGCGGGATATTAACTCCACTTGGAAAGTTCTAGCACAGTCAAACAGATTATTGATTTCACTGCTGTTCATTTCCAGAAAAGGCTGCTGAACACAGATCAGGAATCGATTCCAAATCAAAAGGGCGCAGGATGGTGTGCCGAACCCAAATGCCCTAGATCTAAGGGTTCCCCTTCGGATTTCGTGAAGGAGTTTCGGGTTAGGAAATGAGAACGCGAGAGGTGACGCCGGGAGCCTTACCTGAAGGGACGGTGTTTCTATCACACACGCCGTCCTTCAACAACTTGTCTCGTATCTCCCAGCTAAACATGCCGGCGTTCTCTCGCTTGTATTCCTCGATTTTCTTCTCGACATCCGGCGTCGTCACCTGCTTTAATAAAAACGAGCCAGAAAGGAACAGAAGTTTGTACGGGTTTTTATTTTTTGAGGGGGGGTAAGCGAGGAGGAGAGAAAGTGCGGGGGGGGGAGAAACGAAATGGCAAGTGAAGAACAAGGGAAAGGGAACTAAAACTGAGGGTTCCTCAAATCTGGAGCGCATTAGGAAGTGAATCGCTTCGGGTTGGTGCTGTTGAAAGTCAGGACAAAATCCAGCATCCTGTCTGAAGGACGCTTCATCTCATCAGCTTTTCAACTAGACCCTTGGGGTGTCAGCTTGACGTAAAACAGCTGAGGCAAGGATATGAAATGACGGGGACACGAGCTTTTCAAATTAACACCACTCTTCCCTAAACCTGTGACCACGGGGGTGGGAGAGAGGAATAAAGGATCGGGATCCTGGATATACACGGATAAGCCTAACCTGCGAGAGATACACATTGCGATCAGAGTAAAATACAGGAGACTCAACAGGCTGACAAAAAGGGGTCAAGTAAGAAGGCGAATGGCACCCCCGCCCGCTCCGCCCTCAATAAAGGGCCCAATGACATCAACCGGACCTCTTCTACAACATCCCCCCCCAAAAAAAAAGTATGAGAGGGAAAAATAAAAACAACTTCCCAGCAGCTGAGCGGGAGAAGGAAGAACCAACGTGTACGGGGAAGAATACTGGATGACAAAAGAAAAGTGTCGTAAAAGAATTTCAAAAGTTCATTGGAAAGCCTTCCAAACAACAAACCCCGAAAGACAATCCTTTGAAAATCAACGGCAAGAAATTACATGGGATGTCTCCCCTTCCAAACCCGGGGAAATCAGAATAATCTGATTGCCCTCAATTACAAAACCTTTCATGGAGTGGGAAAAAATTTCCCCCTTCCGTGGAAAAATAAAACAAAATCCTGACTTTTAGTTTAAGAATTCCCAGAAAACAGAGAGGTGATATAAAATGGTATATTTTCGTCTTTAACATTTCAAATAAGCAAATCCGTTTGGTCTTTAAGCTAAATCATAAAATGACGGGGGGGGGAATGTCAGAAAAAATGGAATTGAAGATGTATTTATTAAAAAGCCTGGAATGTTATAGGACATATTAAAATAAACAAATAAAAATGTTCGACTGTAATCTGGAGAGGTGGTTCAGTATTTTTCTGCATTAACAATTTGCGTATAATAGGCCGATTCGGAGATATCCAACAAGTACTATGTGTAGCTGTGGTTCTTTCTTGATTAGTAACAGAGGGTTGCACAATTCAAAATCATGGACGCATATGAAATATAGGCAAAATCAAACACACAGGGAGATACAGAACCAACCAGAAGCCTTGCACTGGAAGAGCACCGAACCCTCCCCCCTCCCCCCCCCCCCGGACGACCCGCTGGACTTTCTTCACAACTTCTGAAGGGCTGGCCGCTTCTGATCAACAATAGTCTGATTGTCTTGACATTTTAATTGTTCTTTATTGCTAGATTGCTATATTTTAAATTGGTATATTTCATGTAGCTTTGGTGTAAGATACGGAATAAAGAAGAGATCGCTCCACTCCAGAGCATATGTGCTTGAAAGCAGACCAGTTAATTTCTGTGCGATCTACTTTCCACAAAATCTGCTTAGGGCAAGATTTGACAGAAACCGGATAGAAAGGGCGCAGACCACAGAGGCTGGCCAAGGGCCCGGGTCCATTTCCATTAGCGGTATGATCTAAAATCAACTACATGCTACATTTATTGACACATCTATTCCAAGGCCATTGTAGACCTACTGATCCCTATCTTCTTTGTATAAGATTCTTCCTTCCCCCCCCCCCCGCCGCCGCCCCAAGTTAAGTGGCTTCGAACCAGTCACAATGTACTGGTTCTGGGCTATAAATGCTCCCTCATCAGTGTCGTCTGGAAGTTAAGGTGTCTAACTATTGTCTAAGAGCTACTCCTCCTTTTGAAGAACCAGACTTGCCTGGAATACAATTTCAGGGATATTCCGGTGGGGAAAAAAGTTAAATCAGGAATACTTTGGGGGCTAGAGATTCAAACGTGTTCCAGCATATACCCACTTTGCTGGGAGTGAGCCTCCTTAAACTCAGTGGAGCTCTCTTCCGAAAAGAAGGCTTGCTCGATAGACTCGCGCTGTGAATTCTTATGGCGGGCAGAAAAAACTCGGCCGTGTTTGGGATCGGCAGGAGAGGCTAATCAACACCAGTCTCGCTCCGGATTGGGAGGGGGAAGGGATGGACGTAAAAGCGGACTAAGAAGAAGGGGTTCTTCCACCAAGCCACCAGAAGCCATGCATTCAGAGCGGAGTTGGGGAAGACCCGGGACTCCTCTGTTGTCTCTTTCCTCTTTGGCAACAGGGATGAAAGGCCAATCTTAGGCATGTCTAGCTATGGATCAGGGAGCAAAGGTTACACGATTCAGCATGTAACTTTTGCAAATGCTATTCTGTGGCTGGAGACGTGTGCATGTAGAGGCATGCATGCTTGCGGTTGGAGATGAGAAACAGGATGCATTTGATACTGGGCTTTGGAAGTGCAGGAGCGTCTATTGAGCTTCTCTCTGTCCCATCTAGCTTTCTTCTCCACACATTTCATCAAAATCTGCATGCTTTTCTTTACAGTATGTTTCAACTGCTCCTGTTCAAGTGACTGTTTCTCCAAACCCTCCAGAAACCTCCACTGAAAGTGGCGGGGAAAGGAGAGAGAGCTTACTAAGTGCACAGCTAGGGAGACACATTTTGGACAACAGTTCCCAGAATCCCCCAGCCTGCATGGCTAGTGCTGGCTGAAGGATTCTGAAAGCTGGCATCCAGCAAAATAACTTTTCCCAACTCTTTTCTTCTTCGCCTTCTTTCCCTCAGGGCATTAGAAAAACCGGATTGAGAATAAATTCGCCAGATTTGTGGCCCCAAACTGCCCTGCTTGTTTCCCCTTTCTTGATCCCTTGGCACCATAACCCCCTTCCTCCTCACCTTGGGCTTGCTGCCTCCGATGGCCCCGGGCCGGATGGAGCCGGTCTCCTGGTACCTGCAGAGGATCTTGGAAACGCAGCCGTGCGACACTCGCAGCTGGCGAGAGATGACGCAGGGTCGGATGCCGTGGTGGGCCATCTCCACGATCTTGTGGCGGATATGGTTGGGCAGAGGACGCCCATTGATGAAAACGCCCCCCAGCTGATTGACTCGGCCTTGGCCCAGGGGAGTCGACACTAGGAGGAGAGGAGACAAAAACAGTGTGAGAGGAAAATGGTTCGAGACCATCCAGGTATCCAGACCCTTGCCTTCACATCGACATATACCACACACGACACAAAGGGACACGAGTATACTAGACCCTGTTTGGACTCCTCAGATGATTAGGGGATCCCCTTTAGTTTAGCTTTTTCCTGGCACTTCAAAAGTGTGCCTTAAAGATCCCTTAGCTTTGTTCCGTGGCTTCCTGAAGCCATTAAGAGACTGTTGGCAGTCATGCCAACACCGGGATGCTAGCAAAAGTGTGGACTTCGGTCCCTCCTTGGTGCAGAGTTCTGGATGCAGTGGGGATTTTGAACCATCTAAAATTCTCTGGTTAAGGGAACAGATACTCATTCTGATACTGAGCAGGAAAAAAAGCTATGGCCTTCAGCAAAAACTTCTTCCCATGTAAAAGTGTGTGGAGTTTTAGCCGAATAAGTCTTTCGGTCTTCGATTTCTGACCTACCAGGGCTTCGAACTCCGCAATACAGCACGAGTTTGGCAACAGGGCGTCCTTTGCTGCCACAGACCGTTGCATGTTTTATACAGTATTTTGTTCTTCCTCCCCAACACAGAAGGAAAATGTCAAGTTTTGGCAAGGGCTTCTATGTAACTGAAGCCTTCTCATCCCCTTTCTCCCTGAAAATAAGATGGGGTAAGAATTCCTGAGTTAAACACACACAGACAGACAGACAGACAGACAGACACACACACACACACACACACACACACACACGATATTCAGATCCAGGTGGGAAAATATGAGAAACAGCAAACAGTAACAATGTGCGATGCTTTACCCGATTTATAACTACCCTGCATTGTATTAATTTGTTCTATCCCCTTTCTTGTTTATCTCAAGGAAGAGGGGAGCCACTGTGGACATTTTTAAACTAGTTGTAAAAATCCGTAATATTTTAAATAAACTATAAATCGAATTGAGATTTAACCGCGTTTAGAGTAAACCCGCTGAAAACAAGGGAACAAGTTAGTGAGGACTGACTTAAGCCCTATTGATTTCAGTGGCCCTGTATTAAATTCATTAAATCAGGATTAAACCCCCTGTTGTTTTTAAACAACTTTTAAAATGTTTTAGTCTGTAGGGTGTTTAACTTGTGGGAATAAAGCTAAGTAATGGTAAGTTACAAGGATCTGGAGAAGGAGTAATGCTGAGAACGATATAGAATCATGTTTGTGTTTTGAGTTGAAGAATTGATCCAGAAAGGTGTGCTTTGTGTGTGTGTGTTGCGTTTTCCTTCTCATAATGTCCCTCCTCTTAATACACACTGAAATTAACCCTAAAGCCATTTGGATAATTTAGTTCACTTTGCTCTCCCATTTGTAACTTTCCCACCAGCTGACTGAGATGTTGCCACATGCCTTCCCATGTGAGTAAATAATTAGAAATCGTCTGATTAAAGAAAAGCTCCACCTGTTTCTTTCCTCTTTCTTATGAGGGTGGGGGAAAAGAAAAGCAAAACTTTATTACTTTGGTCGGTTTTGATAAACGAGCAAAAAGAATTTCAGAAATGTCCTTGAAAACTTTCCTTAGGATTAAAGAAATTAAAAAGCAACCGTCAACAAATTAAGAGCGTCTGCATGAATTTTCCTATCTGCGGCTGAGCCTTGTCGGCCTGCTTTCGATTATTTATAAAGTATTAGACCAAAGAGATAGAAGGAAATAGAGGAGAAAAGTGTGCCGAACAACAAGTTGTTTTCAATCAGTTGCTCCATATGAACGTCTATCTATTTTTGTTACGGTGTGGCAGCGGTGGTAGTAGCAGTACTGAATTAAAGACTGCCAGGTTAATTATGGTAGAATTAGCAGTAATAACGGTAACTTGCCATCGAGCAAGATAAAATCAAATAAAAGTGCTGGTCCTGTGAAACCTCCCTCAGGCGAAGAGGTTTTCGGACGCAATTAGAAACTGGGGATCCTTATTCCTACGTTGAAGTTGGCTCTTTTGACTGGTCCACCTGCAAAGGTACAGTTATCCACGGACATGCACGTTCGCTCGTAATTTCACTGCTGTCAAGGGAAATTGACATACACAGTAAAAATGAGAATTGACTGATGTGGCTACTGATGTGATGTCTACTGCTCAGCTTTCTATTTTCTCCAGAGACTTTCTTAGTTTCTTCTCTCTTTACTCGCCTCTATAAAAAAGTTAGATACTGTACAAATATTTATAATTTGGGGACATATTGGGGGGGTTGCATGGTGCTCTTCTCTGTGTTGAGACAAGCCTGTATCAAAATCCAAAATACCCTTACTTGGACAGGGGTATCAGTTTATCCCGAGTAAGTGTGCATACAATTGTGGCTTTAATCTTCTTGCTTGTTGACTCCCTGGTCGTGTGAGTGTCAATTGAGAGGTTCCTTACTACTCTACTCACCGCACAAGTTCTCCATCCACACACACATGTCAGCGGTCTCGCTCCTTAACAGTAAGCGACAATTGTCCCTCCTCCCCCCCCCAAAAAAAATCCCACCCGCCGCCCCGACCCCCTTCTCTTGCTCCACGGCCTTACCTTCTAATGGGAACCCGCTGCGAGGATAATTCTGTCCGGGAGCTGGTCGCATCATCCTCGGGACAGCTCCACCCAGACTTGTCATTTCGGACGCAGCTTGACTTTCTTGCGATGTATTATATCCAGGTATAAGGAAAAAAGCAGAGGTCACAAAGCAGAGCAACTTAGAGCTAAAAGATCTTCAGGGAAGAAAGTGAGGAGTTGGAATGTTGTGTGTGGGAGGGGTGTTTGTTTTTCTCGGGGGGGAAAACGGGATTTTAAAGAAAAGGAAAGCAGAAGGAGGGGATTAGACGATAGGAAGGGGGCGGGAGGATCGCTTCGCTTTTTCTGTTTGTCAATAAAGCTTAAGAGCTCAAAGCAAAGATGTGGAGCGCAGAGAGAGAGAGGAGCGAGAAAGAAAGGAAGGGAAGGAGAAAGTTTTGCGCGACTGGCCGCCGCTTCAACCCCTGCGAGGAGCGAGATCCGCGAGCCGCCGGCCCCCTGCCCCCCCCCCCCGGGACGCGCTCACTCGGACAGGACCTGGGCTTGAGTGGCAGGAATGATGTCTTCCTGTTGTGGATACGGAGTGAAAGGAAACTCGGCTCGGGAGTATTTATTAGTTCTTTCACTCCAAGCTTCCCCAGGATCTCTGCGCCGCGATTGGCCAGGCGGCAGACTGTCCCGTCTGGAGTAGCCGGGCGCTGATTGGACGAAAGCGCCAACTTTCTCTTCTCATCATTACAATCGAACCCGGGCGCTTTTGCCCGGGGAGGAGGGCGACCCGGCGCTCCTCTCTCTCTCTCTCTCTCTCTCTCGTCACTGGATCAAGTGTGTTTTCTTTCAGAAAATGCCCGAGCAGGAGAAAAAGCAGGAGGGGGCAAGGGAGAGGGGAAACGGTGAGAGTGGGGTCGGGGTGGAAGAAAGGAGCACAGTCCATGCTTCGCCCTCCTCCTCTTCTTTATTTTTTCTCCTTGTTTCTTTTTTACAGTTTCTTTTGGCACAAGGCCGCTGTGTGTGGGGGGGGGGGGGGTTACGCTGAGGAAGGCAGCATCCCCTTGCGTGGTTTGAAGTCAGTGTCTTTTTTGCTTCTCTCTCTCTCACACACACACACAGAGAGAGAGAGACAGACAGACAGACAGACAGACAGACAGACAAATAGAGGCTACCTTTTTTCTTTCTTTGCTGGGAGGTTACAAGCATGCAAGCTGTATCTGTGCGCCTGGGAGAAATTAAAAAGGAGAATTTCGGAAACTTCTTTTCTTGAGACGTGCCTTTGTCTTTCTGGCTCCAGTGAGATTCTCCCGGGCGTGGATCTGGCCTCCAGCAGAACTCTCTGTACCTCCATTGCTACCTTTCTGTTTTTGAACTTTCCAAAACTTTTAAGTTGCGTGGGAATGGAATAAACCTTTGGTGCAGGCAGGTTTCTTTTAGGGAAGACAGCAACAAGTAGGACCACAAGATCCCAAGGAATCTGGGGAAAGTGTCCCTGCCTGCTTTAAAAATTGAAAAGAGACCGGCAGAGCCCTTTAGAGTCGTGTTTCTGTCACCTTGTTTTTCTATCTTTTTCCTTCTCCGTATATTTGGTGCATATACAGCTCTCATATATATGTTTGCTAAAGTGAACTTTGCTAAGAAGCCGTTCCTCCCAGGAATTTATTGTAGCATTGAAACTAAACTGCTGGGGAGAGGGTGGGGGAATAAAAGGTTTTTTAAAAGAAAGAAAGAAAGAAAGAAAAAAGAGAGAGAAAAGAAAAGACTGACTAGGAGCTGAAGTGACCACAGCAGGATATGACGCCAGGAGTGTTGTAAAGACTGTCTGTCTTTAAAGAAGGTACTATTGTGCGTGTCCTTTTATTTATAACTTGGTAAGTGCCAGCAAACTCTCCTCCTTTACACTCTGAAGTGCCAGCCCGGCTTTCCACAGTGGCCTTTTTTATTTGTAATAGTCTATTCAGTAGCTGTCACTCTCAAGCCTCAAGTTATTCAGGACCTTAATCAATCAAAGGGATGAGAATCATTCAGGTTTTTTCCTCCCTCTTTGAAATAAAAGGAACAATAAGATTTAGACTTACGTCTCTTCCCCCTCCCTCAAGTTATGATATGTTTTGGAATTATTATTCTATTTAAAAAAAACAACAACACCCTATATTTGCTGAGTATTTTGTCTTGTGGAGATGAAAGAAACCTAAATAAAGGAACAACAAGTTTGCATCTTTAAAATGGAATTCTACTCCACTCTCCCCCCTCCCATACACAAACAACGTGGTAGTGATAACTGAAAGGAATTTCATGTGCAAAAGAAATTCAGCACAGCAAGGCCTTTTTTGATAACTACTCAGGCCACTACAATGTAACTGCAGATATTATACTTTAGTACATGCATATACTTGAATATGTGTGGGAAAGTTTTCCTTTAAAAAAAAACTATTTCTGTTTTTGCTAGATCCTGGTTAACTTTCTCCCCACTGAGGCATATCATCATAGAAAACAAATCAAAAGATAAACAAGCAGAACCTTATTTTAACTATATTGGGACGAAAGCTGTATAATATGTGCGTGTGTTTGGTATATTATATTACAAAGAGTTAACGAGGCCCTGAAGGACATAGAGATGGCATTTGCAGGAACAAAATGTGGCTGTAAAGACAATAAATAGGGTTTTTTAAAAAACAAAATATTTATTGGAGCCAACAGTTTATTTTCTCACAGATGTCCTGAGAAAACTAACCGGATCTGGAAAACACATTAGAACAGAATAATATTTGCTTCTCAAGACACGCAAATATTTTTTCTCGTGCAACATTCGAGACTACTTGTTTGGAAATAACGTTTGTCATCGGGGTATTTAAAAACAACAGCAACCCCAAAGCACGCCCAAATGACATAGATGAAGTCTATGGAGTTTTCTCGCTTTTGTTTTTTTCTTAAAAATTTCCGTAGTGTGATCTTCCCTTCCCACTTACCGCTCTCCTTGGGAGAGTCTGAGGGACCGTGTGAGGGACGCCTCCTCCGACGGCTCCCGCTGTTCATGAGAGGAGTCGAAGTGCGGATATAGGGTTGTGCGTATCGCAGGTTTGTTTTGATGGACACTGATTCAAAGCCCATCTCTTCCGTAGAAGGAATTTCCACTGAGAGCGTTTCGAATCTGAGTGAAAGCGATGATTCGATTAAACAGAGTTCCTGAATTAAGAGCATAATCTCCTGCGTTTCTACCAGGATGTAAGGTCCGGCGAGTTTAGTAAAAATTTACACCGAGGTATGGAACTGCAATTCTACTTGCCTTACCTTTCACAGGACAATTTCTCCCATACATCAGTGTTGTGTTAATGACTAGAAGTAAAAAAAAAATCATTATATTTATCTGTATGTAATTTTTCAAATTGCTCACACAGATAGATTTAAGCCCATTAAACCGAATGATCTATTGCAAAGGAGCGTTTTATGCTACCAATTACTAACCGTTTTATTCTGTTGAAATGAGCACACCTACTGTACCAAAGTAAATGAGTTTTTAGGAGCGGAAGATGGTCTGCCTAGACCTATATGCAGCCCAACTCCAAGCATGCCCACCCGCAATTATGTCCTGCTGAATTCCACACAGCCCCTTCCTCTATGGCAAGCAGTATAAATCGATTATATGGATAAAAAAATACTAAATAAATAAATAAATTCAAAACCGGTGTGCACACGATTGTAGCCATGATTTAGGCTTAGACTATTACTCCCCCATGCCTTCTCTAAACCCCAGATTAAATAAAGTGTCACAGTTTCCAACCAAAGCAGCAACATCATAGTATGACAGAACACAAGACAGGTTCTGCAGCTTCCATCTTCGTTTTCCACAATGCATTTAGAAACAACCCCACGCTCTCAGAACCCCTTGATTTCCTTAGAATTGGGGTGGATCGGTGAGGCTGCGAAGCTGTGAACGTGCCGTGTTCTTTCTCTCCCTCCCTCTCCTTCCGTTTGAGAATGAAAACGGTTATAATTTACTATTAGTTCCACTCCAAAGGCATTTCATTGCCTCTTTCCCTGCTCCCAGCACCCAGGTCTATCTATAGCACTCGTCTCTTGTGTGCCTGCGTGCGTGATGGAAGCTGATGACACTTCGTGCCATAAAGACTGGTAAAATGTCAAGACCTCTTTAGCCCGGCTGCTTTGGCTCGAGAAACCTGGGCCATATCAACTCTGGAGCCTAATTCTGCTGCCTCGAAAGAGCTGCTCCCTGGTTTGGGGCACAATCCACCAAGAAGTTCTGCTACTCAGTCCTCCAAGCCCATTGAAAGGAATAGGAGTCGCACCTACCATTGTGCATAGTTTTCATTCATTCTCTAGGGAATGGCAAAAGAGAGCTCCTGGCCCTGTTGTGACTCCCCCCCTCCCCAATTAGCCTTTAGAAGAGACGAATTCCTCCTTCAGGTTGTCACGGACTCCGCATCCAAAAGAAGCAGAAGCACGGGTTTTCCTAAGGCACCCCTTACATTCAAATTCGTAAACTGTTGTCAAAGTTAGGTCGGGATCCAAAGTATGGATCCTTCGAGGCTTTTGTCAAAGGTATGCCCCATCCCAAAGTGTGTCCCATCGGCTTTACTCGAGGCTTCAGTCTAGATTAACAGCGCGATCTTATGTACTGTATATTCAACACTAAATTTCATTGAGGTCAACGAGACTTAATCCCAGACTACTGAGTATATAAAATGTAAGTCAACATTTGTTTCGAATGGGGTTTTGAACCCTGAGAATAGGGACACAGTGTTGCTAGATTATATCATTCTCTGTTCTAGGCGTGTTTAATTAAAGCATCAGAACCATCCACACCCCATGGAATTCACAGAGCAGTGGGATCCTGAAGGGGGGAAAAGCCTGCTGAATTTTAGGGGGGCTAGCTGCTGGGTCAGTTAGTATAAGATCCCAATCTTGGTTTGCATCCCAGGAAAGAAAATAACTGACAAACGCCATCGTTAGCCTCGGAACAGTACCACTATAATGAACTTCGACTCTACAATGAGCATGCAGTCCTAAACAGAGTTACTGCGTGTGACTTCCTTCTGGGAAAATCCGCATAGGATTGCATCGTAAGAATGCCATCCTGTTCACAGAGAGAAAAACCCACACAAGTTTTACTGCTCTGCAAGGGTGGACTGGCGATTTGGGGCACGCTGACGGGAAAAAGCCACTGGATACAGCTGGGATTACTTCCGAAAAGCGCGCAACATATCGATGTTTTGAATATTTGAGTTATTCTCCACGGAACTAGGCTTCATCAGCGCCAGTTGTTTCCAAAACTGGGTTAGGTCCATTGCCTGTAATCTGCATTGAAGACTGTTTGTAAATCTGGTCTCACCCAGGACAAAAGGAGAGTAAGCACGGGGGACCCGACGATGTTTGTTTTGACAGAGAGTGGGTTTGACTAGAGCTCGGATTCTGTACACATGTTAATAAGGCAATTTGTGAATTATTACTCTAGAACCTCCCAGCCAGCTATGGAAATTGCACTTTAAAAAGGTAACTGTTCCAAGCTTTTCCCGCCGATTTGAGAAACCTAGAATAAGCGAGGAACAGGAGAGCCATGTTGGGAATATAAAGGCGGGATTCAAGTGCAGCAAATCAAAGCAAAATAAATAAATAAGTAAAAGCCGCCAAGATTGCTTCTTTTCCTTTCCCTTCCTTTTCTCGGTGCGTTGGGCCCACTCCTGTTTCTTCCCAGGCAGCCCGATTCTCCACCACAGACATGCAGAGATCTGCACCTCACCGGCGGTGCCAGGCAGGCGAAAGGCCGATGGCGCAGAATCGTTCCCTTCAGCAGACTTTGGCGGAAGCCGCAGTTTCTAATTGGAACATTATTGTCCTTTTGGGCCCTCCCAGAGTATAAGTAGGGGAGGGGGAGAATTCCGACCAGTTTACATGCAGAGTTATAGTTGTGCACGCTTGGATTTGAGTGATGCTGGCCAACGTAAGCATGGCCTGAGGTTTCTTACAAGAGCCCCCCTCCCCCATTTATTTTAGATACAAAAAGGCCTAGATATAGGCAAGAAAAGTTCCACTCATTTTTCAAGTTCGACAACCGTACAAAGTCCTCAGGGTCTGTAGACGAGATCTCTGAAGGAAACAGGTAATTATGGTCCACCACCAGAAACAGCAGAGCCCTGTGTCTCCTTAAAGGTTGATAAGTTTATTACAGCAAGAGTTTTCATGAATTTTCATGACTAGTCAATTTGATCAGATAGACTAAGTGCTATTCAGACTTTAATACACACACACAGAGAGAGAGAGAGAGAGAACATGGTTTAGGACTGTAGACCTTGAGGTCAGAGGGAAATTATAGTCAGAATGCAGAATAAATTACAGTATTAACATCTGTGCAGAATACATGATTGAAATTCTGGGTAACACTTCACGCATTTTATGAACTGTACTCCTGTGTGAACAAATGGTTATGCCATTCTAATATGTGTTGGTCTTTAAGATGCTACAAGTCTCTCTCTTTTAACAGCAACATTCAGTACAATTTTCAGAGAAGCTGCTGTGTTAGTGGTGTAGTGGGTAGAGTGATGGACTAAGGAGGCCTGGATTAGAATCTCCGCTCGATCATGGAGACTCACTGGGGGAGTGGAACTGGTGAAACCACTCTAAAATACCTCATTTACCTTGAATGTCCTATAGGGTCACTGTAATTTGATTATGACTTGATGGCACATAACAATAACAACCAACAACAACAACAACAACAAGCAGTGTTAGTCTGTTTCAGCAAAAACAATAATATAAACAATAATACTGTGGCATTCATAAGACTCAGAAATTGATGTTTGGTGGATTCATCCATAGTTAATTATTACTTCAGTTCTGTCGTTTAGCCAATTTGAATGTCTAGAGCTCATACCTAATACAGATGGGAACATTTCAGCCACAGCTATGTACTACTTTATTAGGAGAGTCACCCAGGCACTAACTACTCACACCTAAAATCAATGGGACTTAAGGCTACAATCCAAAACACCATGGCTTGAACTGAATGGAGTTTACATCAGAATAACCATAAGACTCCACTGCATAAATTCACTGTACCATTTGCTATAGCATATCTATAGCATCTGCTCCAAAATGGCAAAGGTCATGTCCTCCAGAGGAAAGCTCTTGATTTATTATGCGGTACAATCCCTGAGTAAGCAAGTTTAGGGCATGTAGAACTAGCTAGATTTTAATCAGTAAAACATTTTGTAAAGATTCAAATAACTGCAACAATATGTATAAATAAAGCCTTATCTGGGCTCTGAAACAAGAGGTATGGTTGGAAAGTTGAAATAATTTCCTTGCCAGGAGACTTACGCACGCCTGAATGAATAAGATGTGAATGCTGAACATCTACTCTGGTCATCTATAACATGTTTCTAGAACTCTGGATGAAACACAGAACCATTAGAATCAATGGCGGCTGTGTTATTGACTTGGGAGGAAGGTGTGCCTAGGAGAGAGTCAGAGAGATTTCTAGACATGGGGTTGTGGTTCCTGGCTCTCTCAGCAGCAGGCCTCAGCTCTGAGGTAGCTGTTGGAGATCTCTCTTAGCTAATTCCCACAGGACGAAGTAAGCCTAACTTTCTCGTGCAGTGCATAGCAAATTGTCACCTTACACAACTAGACCTTCCTTTCACAGCACACAATAGAGAGAGTTTCATGGGGATTCAAAATTGCCCCACCAACTAGAAAGTTGCGAAACCAGAGAGAGAGAGATAGAGAGAGAGAGAGAGAGAGTGGGGTGGGAAGAAGCGGACAAGATGAACAAACCATACAAGGCATTTGCTTGAGACAGATGCAAAATTTGCTTCCCATTTCCATTTTTTGTTTTGAAGCTAGACCGCAACTGAAACTCCTGCAACTATGCTTCTAAGCTAGTTCTTCATACGATTTTTGGACTTTTCTATTTCTCCTCCACTTGTGAGCTCTGCAAAGCAGAGCCTGAATGCTGTAACATTCACAAACTCATCTTTTTATTGTTTTTCGGTAGGTGTTACCTACCCTTGATTTTGAATTTTTAGGTCTGAACTGCCGTGTTTCTTTTCCCCGCCCCTTGGTTACATAAGTGACGATTTTGTGACTCTAAACACCGAGCCATGGTGAAATAATTAATGACAGAGCTCATTTCATTTATTACCCTGCACCACCACGTGTGAATGAATAAACTCCCCATCTCCTTAAAAGTACGCTCTCCAATGCTCGAAACCCTGCCTTTGGCTGAATCGGCCCTTTCCCAGCTTGGCCTCCATCGGAATTCTCCGTTCACTGCCTTTTCTGTGATGACATGAATGGCTTTCTCCCGCTGCGCATACAAAATCATTTTTTCAAGCCACCAGCAGTTACTGGGATCCCGATCCTGTCCCGGATATCGGGTTGAAGGAGGAAAGGCAACCTTGGGCCTGTTGGCCTTTCATTTCCCAAGAGGAGACAAAAGTCCCTCCACTTTCCCCCTGCCCAGGAACTGTTCACATTCCAAGCAAACGATTAGCCACGAATGCCTGGACCCCCATATTAGCCCAGCGGAGAGGATTTCACGCCTTTCCAGTGGAAATAGCTAAAAATGCTCCTGCTAATTATAGAGCTCTTCCAGGCCAGGTGCACTTTTAATTGGATTAGTAAGTGCTCTATATTAAACCTGCAGCACATCAAATGGGCAGGGAAAATTAGAGCTATTAACAACACCCAGGCAATTATTTATGGACGGTAACATTAGTATGTTTTTCCCCTGTTAGAGGGAAAAATATCAATTATGCTATTTAGCAGGATTTTCCCCCTTAAATGCAGTCGGAAGCTTTCCTATTCTTAGTTCTCATGATTTTCTTTCTTTCTTTCTTTCTTTTGGCTATTCAAAAAGGTACAGTCGAGGCTTCTGTGACAAGAATAACCTGCTAGAGTTAATTCAAACACATACACTGCCTTTCGGATATTTTAAATTTTTGTGAAAAATTTCAGGCACTAAAGCAAAGCATCCTAAGTTAAAGTTGACCTTGCTTACGGATGAACTGTGCTGAGTATACAGACAATAAAGTGGAGAGAGAGAAGCATGGGTTGGCTCGTTCTTCGGAAAAATACACGAAAGGATCAAGCGGGTTCTTGAGCAGAAAACCACTTTCCGAAAGTTACCCTTCTTTTTACACCGCCTACTTAGAACACGATCCAGCCCAACACTTTGGACTGACCTTCAAAGAATTAAGTCATGTGCCTAGATTTTTGCAGTTTCAATGAAACTTAAGGACCAAGAAACAGTTGCTTCAGTTTCATCTCTTACTGGTTCTCATACCCGTCTTTAATCAAGGATCGCGTTTGCATTAAGAGCTTTGCTTTACTTATCCCACTCCCGCCTCCAAGCAGAGATTCCATGGTATTCACTGCAGATTAAAATCCGATACGAATTTGCACAGGCGACGTATTTTAAAAGAGTAGTCCATAGTCATTTATTCAAAATTGCTGTAGGAATTACAGGCCGCAGATCTGGTGCCCTAAATGCATTCGCCACCGTGCTAGTTGGAGTTATTTTTTAAGCCATTCGTGTTTCCTTGGAGACACGTGTCCTTTTAGTGCACAGCTCCTTCCTCCCACCTGTTGACTGCTCGAGGGAAATACAGTAAAACCAGGATAGAGCGATGACCATCGCGTGTTTCTGTGTCCTTACAAAACGAACGGGTCAGCTAAGCAAACAAGAGATCCCTTTGGACAGAGTTACAGGCTCCATAGCGAAGACTGACTGGAAACCTGAGGAAAGGGAGGGCGACCTTTTAACAGACGCCCTCTTTTCCTATGCGTGTGGTTAGCGAGGAAACGGCTGCATGGCCCCCAACCTGCTCCATTCATGAACGTATCTGAGCAGGAAAACCATAACCGGATCTACTAACTACTTGCAGGTGAGGCAAGTTGATTTAAGCCTGTCCACGTTCATCAGAGGATGTAGGGAAGTCTGCAGCAGACTTGGGCGCGCTTACCTCGTGGACATGAATTGCACATCTTCTGAGCAAACCACTCGTAGACTGCAGCTGTATTTTCGTAGTTCGTAGGTAGTTCTCAGACAGGCTGATCAACCTTGCGAGAGGCAAAGGATAGGTCTGTATGCCTGGGGCGGCAGGGCCCCATCTCTGAGAAACTGACTGGTTTTCTTTTTTAAATAATAATGGGAATCGAGACTTTAGTTCCTCTCACAACGAACTGTCCTAACGACTAGTCTTGACTACTAGCTAATTTAGAAGGAAATTGCGCTGAGGCCCGATGAAAATGTATCTTCCAAATCAAGGTGTTTGGCTTAGATTTCTCTAATCTGTAAACTGAGGGAAGGGTTATTTATTTATTTATTTATTTTTGAGCCTGGAGGTGAGCAGTTATCTGCAAGTAATGACACCAAAGTTATCCCACATGGAAGCGACAATGCCACTGAGAAAGCCCCAGTGAAGCCTCCATTTCAATGCTAGCCACCGGCACCGCAGGAAGGAAAGCTTCCTCATTTCAGCGGGACACAATCCCAAGAGAATTATTTTGCACTAAGGTGTCCCCATAGTTTTGTTTTGGTTTGGTCGAACAACTCGTTATATATACGTCACTAAGGTTGCAACCCTACCCACAATTCTGAAGAAAAGGGGCAATGGGTTTGTGTGTAACCTTCCAAGTAGAGTAGACCCATTGAATCTATTGCTGGTGCTGTGCTTAGAAAACCCTGGAAAGGGTTGCCATGAGTCAGAATTTATCTGAGGGCATGCAGCGATTATGCTAAGAGGGGCAGCTCATTTCAGAGAGATGGCAAACGTGTACAGAGCTACCCTTCTAGAGACACAGATCAAGATAGTTATGTGCTCTCAAGCCTCCTGACTTATGGTGGCCTCGTGAACTAATGACCTCCAAAAGGTCTTAGCATTAACAGCAGGTCTCTAGGCCATAGTTTCCTTTATTGAGTCAATTCACTTCATATTAAGATATAGCTATAAATGTGTAGGACGTGAATAAATCCTGTTTCAAACATGCTTTACCTTAAAATAAAGTAAAATATGTCTCAATTTGAAATTTGCTCTTAGCAAGTGGATTTAGTGTTGTGGATTTGCAGTTCAATTCTGGGAAGAAAGTCTGTGTTTAGTAGAGCTTGCATACAAACATGAGATTGGGTGCATGTCCCCCTTTGTCCTGCTGGCTGACACTCCAGTCCTTTTTTTTTTTCCCTTTTTGTTGTTGTTGTTGTTTGATCCCACACTTAATTTATTATAATTTTAATAAAGAAGGGTTTTTGGAGCTTTTAAGTTCTTTACTGGCCAATCCCAAACATACTGGCAGGAGAATTAGCATGCTGGCTTATGCACACTAACGTGGCATATATGTGCACGATCTATTAAATTTAGTAAGACTTATTTCCAAGAAAACACGCATGGGGTCGGGCTGCACGCATCAGCCTTATAGGATGGACCCCAAACTCAAATACTTGGACACACATGTAGTGTAGCCAACAGCCCGATCCCAAAAATGTTTACTGTGAAATCATCCACTGGCACACGCTTTTTCCCCTCTTCCGGACAGCAGCTGCTCGCCAAGATCGCGTTCTGGACACCTTTCTGCAAGGGCCAGTTTCTACGAAATACACCTCGCTTTTTTTCTGAAGAGCATCATTCTTTCCAATAGTCGTGTGTAAAGTAATACTTTACTCCCCCGGGAGAGGCACGCCTATTCTAAACTGGGCTCTAGCTTGCAAATAAAAGGTCGTTTCTCAGGGTGGGAGGAGGGAGATGAAGGGGTCCCTCGGCCCGAGGTAATGATTACAGAGGACCATAAAACTCGCTCGAGGTGGTGAGGTACCCTTCTGTTTCCAGGCGAAGTCAGTTTCCACACCCAAACCACAGTTAACAAGACATGCTTTTTCGTTGCCGTCGTCGTCGTCGTTATAACCTTGGGTCAAAGGATACCATCTCTTCCCCCAAAAGCGAAAGAATCACCAAGCCTGCAGAAGCCTGCAAACCTGCAGCCAACTCTCCTGGTCAAATCCCAGACAGAGACCAACTGCGATTTACAAGACTTAGACCCAAATGATTTTTTTTTGGGGGGGGGGATGTTGAGACCATCGTACCGACCTCTGATGGGAAGTCCTTGCTTTTGGTGCCGGAATTCTGTCCACGAGCAGCCAAAGTGGTATATTCCGTTGCAGAACTCCGAAAAAGTTATTTTCTGGGCTGCCTCTCCCCAAATCCCAGAAGCTAGGTTGGCTGGGCATGCTGGGAAGTGTTGTCCAACTAAGCAAGCTACCCGTGAAATCTGAACAACGTGCTTCTCTTGACTGGGCTCCCTCGAAGACAAACGGGCTTTTTGACTAGCACGGCTCGGCTAATTTCCAAGAACGGCGATTTTAAGCTGAAGTTGTCATCTTGCACCGTAACCACTATACTGACCTGAAAGGAGATCAGATCCATTTAAAATTAGGGGGACTTACACCCCAAGATCGGTGCGTCCAAAGCCCTATTATAAGCACCAATCAAATGGAAGGAGTACGTTTACTCTATAATAAATGTATTCACTGCCTTTTTAAAAAAAATGGTTCCCACTCCTAAATAAGTGTGGAAGGATTGTCCCCTTCATGCCTACTCGTTGCGTAGCCATCCATGTCTACTCAGAAGTAAGCCCCATGGTGTTCAATGTGTAACGTGTACTGGAGAGGCTTAAGAAGGGAGGCACACGACGGAAGGGCATCCGTTCCCCCCACCCCAGTCCTTCGCACCATGCCCAAGAAGAAGCAAGCCACTGGAAGCTGAGGCTACACCGCTGGAGTTGCCCAAGGTTAGAATACTGAGTAGCACTATGGACAAGATGCTCAAACGCGCGCAAAAGTCCGTTTTTAGGCTGCGACGGCATTCACAAAGGAGTAAGTCTGGTGGCATTCAGGGGGAACTTCCCTTTGAGTAAACACGCTTAAGGATCGGGGTGCGGTCGCCATGCACTTCCCGCTGTTACCGAGGATCAAGCATTCCTGAACGCAAGGCGACCTACCTCCGAGTGAGCATACATAAGATTGGGCAAAAGGCTCTCTGGTCTTTCTAAGCAGAGCCGAAGCAGGATGAAAGTACAGGAAAACAAAGACGAGTCTCTCTGCCGAAATCTAAGGCAAATTTTTGAGTACGTTCAGATGGCTAGAAATGATCAGTAACGTGTCGTTATATTAAGGCATTCTGTCCGGAGTGTGGTTGGTGGATCCTAACATTTTTCTGCCCTAGCGATTTCGAGGAAGACAGTAAATACTAAAACAGCGCGATTCACCTGGAATCCACTCAAAAGTCGGCCCTACTGGATTATGTAGAACGAACTTCCAGACTAGTGTGTCAACAAGCTGTTCTGGGCAAACGGATCCCGATCCACTCGCCCCCGCTCTCCTGTGTACCTTTATTGGGGGGGGGGGGGAGGACTACGAGGTCAATAGGACTTATTTCTGGGATGCCGAGATACAGCACTGCATCATTGAATACTTAAAGATTTGGTTGGTTTCCAGGGGAGTTTATGTTCAAGTAAGCCTGCTTTGAGTTTCCAAACTTCCAAAGAACAATTCCTATCCCCTCCACCTTTCTTTTACTTTCGTATTTTCCAGGAACGTAATTTTTTTCCCTTTCTGAAAAAAGGAAAGTAATTTAACGGTTGACAACAACTGGGGATAAACCCTGTTGAACTCTGAGGACTGAGAGGCAGGCAGGCCTGTCCAAACCCCACCGTTTCCGATTTTCTTCTAGATCGAAAAACCCAACGCGGGTCGACGTTACTTCTGCTGCTGGATGATTCAGAGGTTACCTGCTCTCTTGCTTTATCCCCCACCTTGGTCCCCTCGCCACGTAAATGGGACTCTTCCGAGAGGGGGAGGCGACATGCCCGCTCCTCTCCTACCTTTACCCTCTTTTTTTGGGGGGGGGGGGAAGAGGGTGTGTGTGTGTGTGTCTCTAATTCCTTCCAATCCAGTAGCCCGAAGATTAATTGTTTGGAGGGGCCTCTCCTCCCAAACTCCAGCCGCGAAACGTGATACGAGATGGCGAAAGAAAGCGGGTGGGGGGTGGTGGGGGTGCTGGATAACCGTCGGGGCCTAGAGAAAGAGAAGGGTGGGGGAGGGGGGAGAGATTAACATTTGGAATCTTATGAAACCTAATCTGCATATCTAATTGATTCCCAGCATATCACTTTAAAGGATAAAGATGTATATCTGCGCAAGGGGGATTGCATTAATAGTCCCATAAATAAAGATTGAAAAGTCATCAGGGCTCCCTTTGAAGCTCCGGCCCCGCGGACTCGGGACGGCCCCGTCGAGCCTCTCAGGCCGGCGGGGCGATGGGCCGGCCCTGCGCTGGCATATCTGCAAAGAGAACGGAGCGATCATAAAGGAGCAGGTTAGTTGGGCATTAATCACGAGCCCCTCCCTGCTTTGTTGGGGGTGGTGGTTTCTGGGAGCAGGCCAGGAGGAGGGGAGAGGGGAGGGGAGGGGAGCCGAATGGGCAGGTGCGTCGAAAGGAAAGGCGGAGGGGATGGAACAAAACGCCACTTTCGGGTCGGGCCTCAGTATTCGGAATCACGCAGATCCAGGATGGGTGGGAGGCAGATGTTTTGCGAAAAGTTCCGGATTTGTCCCGCGAACCGTCCTCTACCAGGTCCTCACCCGCCTCCTCTCCCTTGGAGAGCGCCAGGAGACAGAGCAAGGAGGATGAACGGGAGTGAAAGAGGACTGATTTGATCAACCCAATAGCTCAAGCAGATCGCGGCTAAGAGAACAAAGCTGGACACTGCACTTCAAGAAGGATGCTGACAAATTGGAACAAGGATGATCAGGGGGCTGGAAACCAAGCTCTATGAAGAGAAACTGAAAGAACTCAACATTCAAAGGCTGTCATTCAGAGGAGGGGCAGGATCTGTTCTCAATCATCCCAAAGTGCAGGATATGCAACAATGGGCTCAAGTTACAGGAAGCCAGATTTTGGCTGAATAACAGGCAAAACTTCCTAACTATTAGAGCAGTACCGCTATGCTGATGACACGCAGCTCTACATTTCCTTTTCACCTACTTCAGTGGATGCCGTTCTGTCCCTTCAGCGCTGTCTGGAGGCTGTACTGCAATGGATGCAGGAGAATGGGCTGAGGCTGAATCGGGACAAGACAGAGGTCCTGAGGGTGGGTGGCCCCTCCATTGGTGGTTTAGGAAACTCCCTCTCTTTTTTGTGGGGGGGGGGTGACTCTCACCGTGAAGAGTAAGGTTCACAGCTTGGGAGTACATCTGGATCTGGCACTTACCATGGCAACCCATCTATGGCTGATTGCCCAGCTGCATCCCTATCTTGATGGGGGGGTCCTCACCAATCTGGTTCATGTGCTTGTAATCTCAATGTGGGGCTACCTTTGAGATTGATGCAGAAGCTTCAAATGGTGCAGAATGCGGCAGCCAGACTCCTTAGTGGGATGACAAAACACCAGCATAGCTCTCCCACTCTGGCTGCCTTGCATTGGCTGCCAATTCGTTTCCGCATTGATTTCAAAGTGTTAATGATGACATATAATGGATGAGTTTCAATTGTTGAGACCTGAGGATGTGGACAGGGTGCTTGGATCTGTCCGTTCTACCACAACTCCGCTCGACCCTTGCCCATCCTGGCTAATTAGAAGATCAGCCAGGGGGGTTCGCACCTGGGTCCAGGAGGCTGTGAACGCCTCTTTGAGAGAGGGAGTGGTCCCTACCACCTTGAAAGAGGCGGTAATTCGACCACTCCTTAAAAAGCCAAACCTGGACCCAAGGCTGGTGGCTAACTACCGACCAGTAGCGAACCTCCCTTATTTGGGCAAAGTGTTGGAGCGGGTTGTGGCTGGGCAACTCCAGGCGCTGCTGGATGAAACTGATTTTCTAGATCCATTTCAATCGGGTTTCAGGCCGGGTTTTGGTACAGAGACTGCCTTGGTCGCCCTGTATGATGACCTTTGCCGGGAGAGAGACAGGGGGAGTGTGACCCTGTTGATACTCCTGGACCTCTCAGCGGCTTTCGACACCATCGACCATGGTGTCCTTCTGGATAGGCTGGCTGGGTTGGGAGTTGGGGGCACTGTTTTACGGTGGTTCCGCTCCTTCCTGGCTGACCGTGTCCAGAGGGTGGTGCTGGGGGACAGTTGCTCTGCCCCATGGCATTCATGTCATGGGGTTCCTCAGGGCTCGATACTGTCCCCCATGCTGTTTAACATCTACATGAAACCGCTGGGAGAGGTCATCAGGAGGTTTGGGCTGAGGAGTCAGCAATATGCTGACGACACTCAGCTCTACCTCTCGTTTTCCACCAATCCAGGTGAGGCGGTTTCTGTGCTGAACTCGTGTCTGGACCTGATAATGGACTGGATGAGGGTCAATAAATTGAAACTCAATCCAGACAAGACGGAAGTGCTGTTAGTGGGTGCTTCGCCAGACAGGCTGGAGGGCCATCTCCCTGCCCTGAATGGGGTTACACTCCCCCTAAGGGACAGGGTCCGCAGCTTGGGGGTGCTCCTGGACCCCAGTCTAACACTGGAAGCCCAGGTGGACTCGGTGGCCAGGGGCGCCTTCCTCCAGCTGCGGAAACTATACCAGCTACGGCCCTACCTGGACGAGCGGAGTCTCATGACAGTTACACATGCACTGGTAACATCCCGTATAGATTACTGCAATGCGCTTTACGTGGGGCTGCCTTTGAAGACGGTCCGGCGACTGCAGCTGGTCCAGAATCGAGCGGCGCGGCTGGTGAGTGGTGTGGCCGCCAGGGAACATATCAAGCCGATTCTGTATAAGTTACATTGGCTACCAGTTGCTGCCCGGGCCCAATTCAAAGTGCTTGTTTTGACATATAAAGCCCTAAACGGCTTGGGCCCTGGATACCTGAAGGACCGCCTCCTTCCATATGAGCCTACCCGGCAGTTAAGATCTAGCCAGGGGGCCCTTTTGAAAGAGCCGTCCCTCAAGGAGGTAAGAGGGACGGCTTGTAGACAAAGGGCCTTTTCGGCAGCTGCCCCCAGACTATGGAATGCCTTCCCGACTGAGATTCGTCTGGCGCCGACACTGATGACATTTCGGCGCCAGGTCAAAACCTTCCTGTTCCAGAAGGCTTTTAACTGAAATAATATTAGCTGTGGGTCCGATGGCAATTTTATATATATTTTAATTGTATTTTAATTGCTACATAATTTTATTGTATTTTAAATGCTGTAAGCCGCCCAGAGACCTTCGGGTAGTGTGGGCGGCATATAAATTAAATAAATAAATAAATAAATAAATATAAAGCCCTAAACAGTTTAGAACCTTGATATCTAGCAGAACGCCTTCTACCAACTACATCTACTCGAGTTACTCACTATAGCCAGGAAAGACAGCTGAGGGGCCTAACACTGAGAGAGGCCTGGAAAGAACGAACTAGAAACCGGGCCTTCTTGGCAGTGGCCCCTCAATTGCCATCAGAGATCCGCCTGGCACCCTTGCTGGGTGTTTTTAAGAGCCAATTAAAGACTTGGCTATTTAGGCAGGCCTTCCCTCCTGACTTTTATTTTTTACTTAGTCTTTTGTTTATATTTTCCCATCTTGATTAATACTTTATTGTCAATTTAATAGTTTTTTTTAACTTTTATGAATAATTTTATTGTAAGCTGCCCTGACTAGACATTGGCTAGAAGGGCGGGATAAAAATCTAATAAATAGATAAATAAAATTAAATGGAATCAGTTACTTCAAGAGATGGTGAGAGCTCCAACACTGAAGACATTCAAGGGAAACTTAGACAACCTGGCAGATATCCTTTGATTTGTATTCCTGCACTGAGCAGGGGGTTGGACTCGATGGCGTTATAGGCCCTTTTCAAATTCATGATTCTACGCATCAAGTGGCACCTAAAAAAAAAAAAAACCCTAACAAGAGTTATTTGGCTAAAACTATGGCGTGCTGGAGCTTGCTTTGCCAGACACTTATGGTGTGGCTACAAAGAGAGCTTGGAAAAAAGGTTACTGAAGGCCACCAGTCTGAGGAGAAGGGTCCCAGTGTGGCATAGCACATTGAGTGATGGACTAGGACTCTGAAGAATAGGGTTCTAATTCCCCATTCACCAGTGGAAACTCATTGGGTAGAGGAACTGGTAAAACCACTCCTTGAAACCCTGTTAAGGTCACTATAAATTGATGGTTGTTGTGGGTTTTTCAGGCTCTTTGGCCATGTTCTGAAGGTTGTTCTTCCTGATGTTTTGCCAGTCTCTGTGGCTGGCATCTTCAGAGGACTGGAATAGGAACTCTGTCCATGCTCTGTTGCTGTTTGCTGGATAGTTGAGTATAGCTGTGGGAACAGCTTTTGTCCTTTTCAGGAGATAGGGTGATCAACGTGTTTTTGTTGTGGATGTATTGTTGTGATAAGTGGGAGAGATTATCTGTCACTGTGGTTGATGGGTGTCTTTAGCTGGTGTCTCTTGTGCAATGATCCCTGGTCCTTGTGGTTGGGTAGAGATGCCGGCCACACAGACTGGGCAAACATCAGGAAGAACTACCTTTAGAACACAGCCAAAGAGCCCAAAAAACCCACAACAACCATCAGATACCAGCCGTGAAAGCCTCTGAGAATTCACTACACAGTAAATTGGTTTGGCACATAATAGCAAGCTCTCAGAAGACCACAGCTGGTGTGGGATGATTTAGAGGAGCTCTCCTCCAAACAAAGTAACTCTGCCAAGTAACTCTGGCTAGCAAGCATTGCCACATTTTGACAACACTCCTAGGAAATTCCTGCTCATCAAGATAAACAAAGCCAAATTGAGTATTTCAAAGAGGTCATCTGCACGTAATATTTGCATGTATAAAACACAGTATCAGGTCTCATCTTAGGAGCTGGATGGAACCCAGACCTCAGATTCCCCAGTGATCTTGAGGCCAGATATCAGAAGGTGTTCCTGGACTTTGCATTCTTCTGCAATCTGAGTTTACTAATTTATTTATTTATTTATTCATTTGATTTATATGCCGCCCCCACTACCCAAAGGTCCCTTTGGGTAGTATTCCTGAGAGCGTGGAATAGGAACCCAGTCCTTTTACACATTCTAGTGGCCCTACTATTGGGCTGACACTGGAATCCTAAAAACTTTGTGGTATCCCAATACTAAACACAGATTACAGGGAAGACAACTCTTCCATTCCAGTTGCAAAACCAGCCTGCGTGGAGCAAAAAGCCTGGATGGTTGGCATCCTGCATTTACTTCTCTGTGATCAAGTCCCATTGAGCTTACTGGCATTTACTCCTATGAAGACATCTTGAATTGGAATTTTAAAGATGCATATTTTATTCTGCTACAAAACTATGTTTTTCTAACCATAATTTAGGATTTGGAGACACTTGTTTTTTGGATTACAACTCCCATCATTCCCCAGTCAGCATGGGCTTGTATTGCAACCTGAAAGACTTGTGGGAGTTCTAGTCCAAAAAGAAAAGAGAACTTTTCCAAACACTGCCATAACACATGTTTAAATGCTCCATCCATCCATCCATCCATCCATCCATCCATCCATCCATCCATCCATCCATCCATCCATCCATCACCCAACAACTAAATATTTATTTATTTTATTTATTTATTTATTTAATTTATACCCCGCCTATCTGGCCCACCGGACCACTCTAGGCGGCTTCCAAATATAAAATCAAATAATAAAACATAGACAAATACATAATAATCAAACAAGAACAGCAGTAAAAATAAAAAGGAAAAGTAAGAAAAAATCAAGAGTTGGCTGGAGGGAAGGCCTGAATAAACAGCCATGTTTTTAATTGGGTTTTAAAGGTGCCCAGCGTGGGGGCTGCACGAATCGCCAGAGGGAGATTGTTCCAGAGGCGAGGAGCCACCGCCGAGAAGGCCCGGTTTCGTGTCTTCTCCTTCCGGGCCTCTCTCGGCGTCAGGCTCGTCAGCCTCACCTCCTGACTCGCGCGGGTGATTCGGGTAGACCCCTCTATTTATAAAAAGGTACAGTAGAGAGAATCTTTTCCATGCCATCAGTCTGTGCCCTGTAAGGTTTTTCTTTGGGGCAATGTTCAGTATAAAACTCACCACAGTCATTGTTCACTTACCTGGCAGTAAGCACCATTAAATTCACTAGGGGTTTCTTTTGTTGAGGCACAGAAGGGATGAACTGTTACCAAGTCATTTTTATTTTAAAAACTGCATGTTAATATTAATATTAATATTAATATTAATATTAATATTAATATTAATATTAATATTAATAATATTAATAATATTAATAATATTAATATTAATATTAATATCAATAATACTATTACTATTACTATTACTATTACTATTACTATTACTATTACTATTACTATTATTATTATTATTATTATTATTATTATTATTATTAATAATAATAATAATAATAATAATAATAATAATAATAATAATAATAATAATAATAATAATAATAATAATAATAATAATAATAATAATAATAATAATAATAATAATAAATGTTGTCAAGTTGATTCCAAATTATGGCAACCCTCCCAGGATTTTCAAGTTACAAAGGACTCAGAAATACTTTATCAGCCCCTCCTTCTGGTGACAATATAGGACTGTGCATCCAGGTGATCTCAACTGGTCCTTCTTCCACAAAGGACAGTAGAGATGGCACAGTGCGGATGTGTACTCCTGGCCTGGTGCTCTGACCTTCTGAGCTGTACATATAGATAAAGCCCGCCCACACTGCAAGAGATATGTAGGACTGTGCCATAGACATGGTTGGCTATGCCAGACCAGCAAACTAGTCCAGGATTGTTATATATATATTGGCGGCGGGGGGGTTATGTATAACTCCCTTGCACCATAGTCCAGGGTTGTTATTCAGTTTTTCAGTGTAGTGATGTTTTCTAAGAAAAGGCAACGAGGCTGGCATTGATTGTAGTAGCAATGCTATTCAGGGGTCCAAAAGAGAACACATTTTAAAAATTATTTACCCCCCCCCCATGGCTCCGTATAACTTCTATAACTGTTGAACTCACTTTCTTCCTGGGTCCCTTGGTGGGGTCTTTCTTCTCTAAGTACAACATGACTATCTCTGCTTCCTGCTGCAAAAGGACCTGAATTTTTTTTACATACTGCCTGGAAAGAAGAGCCTAGATGTGATCTGCACACTGAATAGGTGAGCGTGCCTCTCCTCTTAATTCAACGTAGCCATTCTACCGTAAAATCAAAAGAAGGAATGAATCCAGTAACAGAAACGGCAGTGAGAGGTGCTACAGTTTGTGCATTGAACATTCAGAGCTACCTAATGGACCATATGCTGGTGAAAGAACATGATCTATTTATGAGGACATGTTTGCTTTTCTGCATAGAATATCGACTGGCTGTATCAAACCCCAGTGGAGCTTGGGTGACCTTTGGAGTAGGGTCATGACCTGAAATCACAAACGGACTCAAAATGTTTATTTTAGTCTCACTGCAAGGGAAGGGCCCCATTGGGTAGGCAAAATAGTAATTTTTTAAAACAACAAAAGAACCACGACCACAGATTGCGCACACCACATACAGACACATTTTATGAAAATCTCTCGCAATGGATCTCTTCCTCCCACTTTCTGAGAAAGCCCTGCCTCCAAACTGAAATAAACTGAGGTCAAGGGCTCTTTCATCTCAATGGCCAACTGTAGATAAGAAAAGCAAGCAAGGAAGGAAGAAAATTCTTACCTTTTCCCCCAGATAAAGCACTGGCAATAGCTGTACAGATGACCTGAAGTATGTGTTTTCTGTAAAGTCAGTCCCAGTAATACTCCCACAGAGGATTGTAGTCTGAGATTAATCCTTGTGTTTATTTGATATCCCACATTTGTACTACAAATAGTGCTCTAGGCTATTGGTGCAAAGGTGGAACCAGGTAACCAGGTCTTGCAGAGCTGAAAGGTCTTCAGTTTTGAGTTGACACTGCTGTCTGTCAGCCCTTTCCTTTAGCTCCCTCTTCCCTTTGAACTTCAGGGTAATTCTTCAAGTAGCTAGTGAGGGAAGCAAATATCTATTTTTGTGAGTTATCCCTCTCATGAAGGAAGGCAATTTGGGGTGGCTTGGTCTTAAAAGTTCTGATCTTACCAAGATGAAAGCTGCAAAAATAGAGTTGTTGGCTGTGAGATAATGTGTTTCTTCCTGGTACTGGAAATTTCAGGAAAACATAGGCCGGTTTTATATTCCCTGCCCATTCCCCCCCCTTGCACCTTTTTTTCTGGGGGGGGGGCATATTCACATTTTTTCCTTTTCCATGCATTTTCACAATGCTCCAGCCAAAGTCTACCATGTTAAGCACAACATTGCCCTTTACCACTTCATTGTTTTAGAACTGCTATCTGGTCCTAATAATCTGCAAATAATGCTATGCATGATATGTTTTGAGGATATCTGTTGGTGAAGGTGAAGAGAAGCAGATCAACTCAGCTACCTACCTGTATTTTTGGAGTGCAGCTACAGAAAACATCTACGCCACATTTCAGGGCAGCTAGAAATAAAATGCAGGTAAAATAACAAAAAATATATAATTAAGATATGTTGGTTGGATACAATCTTCAGTATGTGCAAGCAGGCTGGTAGAAAAGGATTTCCATATCCCCAATCCCTCAACAAACCTCTCAGCAAACTAAAATGCAACACAGAGAGGACTGGGAAATCATGCTGACTGGGGTAAATTCTAATGAGAAGAAAAGGAGGGGGGGAAATCACTCCAAAATCAAACAGAAACATCTTCTGTTAGTAACGTCCTTGTATCCAGATAAATCCTGGATCTAAAACTCATCTTCAAGCAGTACTGAACCTAAAGCTGTTGTCCTTTAGATAGTTACTTGTGAATTAATTTTGTTGGACTCAAGGAGAGTTTGGAATATCGATGCAGAGCAGCGAGTTGTGAACTTGGTCACTGGGTCTGAAGCTCCATTGACATATGAGTAGCATTCAGGCCAATTAAAGATTATAGCCTTGAACCTACCTTAGGTGCAACTAGGACATAAACAGAGGTCAGGCTAGTTCCTTTTCAGGCTACAAGTTCCAGACCCTTCCCCTCTCCATCCATAATGGCCATTGGAAATTATGGTTTGTTGTTGTTGTTTAATCGTTAAGTCGTGTCTGACTCTTCGTGACCCTATGGACCAGAGCACGCCAGGCCCTCCTGTCTTCCACTTCCTCCCAGAGTTTGGCCAAATTCATGTTGGTAGCTTCGATGACACTGTCCATCCATTTCGTCCTCTGTCGTCCCCTTCTCCTCTTGCCTTCACCCTTTCCCAACATCAGGGTCTTTTCCAGGGAGTCTTCTCATGAGATGCTGCCTTGAGCCAAAGTATTGGCGCCTTAGTTTCAGGGTCTGTACTCATCCAAAAAGTAAATGTTCTAAATCCTGGCTATGATTTTAGTTGCATTTCTGAAAGTGAATAACATTGAAATCAATAGGTTGACCATTGGAATGGGATGTTTATGGACTAAAACCAAGATCTCCCTATATAAATAAAAACAATAATCATGTGCTATCAAGTCAATTCTGATTTATGGTGACCTTTTTCAGGGTATTCTAGGTAGAGTATACTCAGAAGTGGTTTACCATTCCCTTCTTCTGGGGGCATCCTGGGACTGTGCAGCTTGCCCAAAGCTACACAGGCTGCCTCTACTTGCAGGAGACACAGTGGGAAATCAAACTCCCAATCTCTGGCTCCACAGACAGATACTTATCTCACTGAGCCATCCAGCCAGTCTACATGAATAAAACAGGGCTGAAATATGTTAATTATATGTTTAATATATTGAATTGAATATTGCATTAAATATTAAATATATTTTTCATTTAATAAATCAACATCTACACTTCCATACTAGGAAAAATGTGGTACAGTGTGTGTTGTTATTTGTTTGTTTGCTTGCTTGCTTGTTTAAATTTCTACATTGCCTTTTGAAACCAGAAATAAAAGAAAGTAGAAGCCAGAAATTAAGACTGTGGATTATATGAGCTTCCCAACCTCCTCCATTAGTTATTTTGCTGTTTAATTAATCATGAGTATTATACAGTATAGCCACTTTGTACTAAATATTACTTTTAATGGCATAGACCTGCATATTCTGCTCATTCCGTGCATTTGTTTTGAGGTGGCAACATGTGCATTAGAGCAGCAATGGAATCCTGCACCACTTGTGCTATAGCTGTAATGGTCCGCATCAAACAGCAAAGAGCTGCCTGGCATTCCAGTCCTCATCACCACTCCTAAGAAGGAAATTCATGGATTACATGCAACCTAAATGCTAAGCAGCATGTGTATAAACATTTGCATGAGAGTAAACACTCTGGCATTTACTATTATTAATGACACTACTTATAGTAGAGAATATATCCAATAATAATACTTTGCTAGGAGATTGTTTTTCTGCTGTTGGGAAAGCGTGAAATCCCAGTCCCATCACAAAATTCCCTTTAACCTCAGAAGAGGTCATGATTTCAAACCTCCCCTATCACCCCTTCTGTCTTTTAAAGGAGAGGGCATATTTTTAGAGGATTAACAGTGTAATCTACACTGCTTCTGGGCTTTCAGCTTCTGGAGCTGATTCCATCAGCTTGGCTCCCATTTGTGATGTTTAAATCCCAGTAGAAGACAGTAACCTCTCAGTTTACTTCAGAAAAAAAAGGCTTTCAGATCCAGGAGGCACGTCTGTCTGTTGAAAATGTACATTTGAGTTTCCAGAAATCTAGCCCTTCTTTTAGAAAGTCATCCTATTACCTCCCGGCTAACATACTTGTACCCCATTATTTACCGGTTCCTTTAAACTAGACAGAAGCAAAATTGCTGTGTCAGCCTTCTCACGCCCCATGACCTATGTGCAGAGTATTGCTCAATAGTCAATGGTGTTTGCTGCCAGTTCACCAGCTGAGCAGATCTGTGGTTCTCATCTCCCAGAGGTGGGACCCTGAAGTCATCCAGAAGCAATGCAGTGTTTTAATATTAGTTATCAAGAGCTCACTCTCCCTAAACCCTTACGTTCTCTCAAGCGTGCATGCCATCTCCTGCTGACTTAACCAGCCCTTGAGTATCCATCTCTGATTATCTGCCTCTGAATTGTTGTTTTTCTTTGTTATGTTTAATCAGAACAATGCTTATTTTTTAAAAAACTTAAAACTCACTGAAAATTATACATGTCATAGCAGAAAACCTATCAAAACCTGCACATGTTCTTCTTGGGGGGGCCTTCTTTGTTTCTGTGCTGGTGGGGCCACGTTATTTAATCAGTGACAGCAAACCTTTTTGAGCCTGAGTACCCAAACTGGGGGGGGGGGAATATCAAAAACCTGGGGGGCAAGGGCGGAAGTGGTGGAAGTGGCAGTGAAGGAGGAATTCCGGGCACAGAAGTACCTTGAGACCCCACTCTGGATCTGCCACCAGTGCCAACTGCTCCAGATCCTGGCCTGCTGATTGTCAGGGTGCCAGCACCGTGGCTGCAGCCTCCTCCTCAGGTTTGGCTGTGAGGTGGGTGGGTGAGTAGTGATCCAGCAACTTATGGCTTGCGTGCCAGCAGAGAGGGCTCTGTGTGCCAGCTGTGGCACGCGTGCCATAGGTTTGCCATCACTGGTTTAGATGAACAGTGCATGTTGCAATATGGATTTCCTTCTTTGCAGATTTTTCCAACACATCAAAAACCAACAAAATCATTCATGTTGGTCTATTAAACATATGAGTTTTAGTCAGTGAGTCTATATATAGGGAGTAACATATGAGGTTTCTTAGCTTAGAGAAAATACAAGAGAGGCACAATAGTAAGGTGTAATGTTTAGGCACACTGTACATTTTTTACTCAAAAATAAGTCCCACTGACACTTATGTGATTTACTCTCAGGCAACAGGATTACTACTATACTGTCCTCAATTTAAAATATGAGGGGTTGTTTCCTATAAGTCATTGAAACATGGATGTTGTTGTTGTTGTTGTTTAGTCATTAAATCGTGTCCAACTTTTTGTGACCCCATGGACCAGAGCACGCCAGGCCCTCCTGTCTTCCACTGCCTCCCGGAGTTTGGTCAAATTCATGTTGGTAGCTTCCATGATACTGTCCAACCATCTCATCCTCTGTCATCCCCTTCTCCTCTTGCCTTCACCCTTTCCCAACATCAGGGAGTCTTCTCTTCTCATGAGATAGCCTCAGCTTCAGGATCTGTCCTTCCAGTGAGCATTCAGGGTTGATTTCCTTCAGAATGAATAGGTTTGTTCTCTTTGCAGTCCAGGGGACTCTCAAGAGTCTCCTCCAGCACCACAATTCAAAAGCATCAATTCTTCGATGGCCAGACTTCTTTAAGGTCCAGCTCTCACTTCCATACGTTACTACAGCTTTGACTATGTGGACTTTTGTCAGCAAGGTGAGGTCTCTGCTTTTCAAGATGTTGTCTAGGTTTGTCATCATTTTCCTCCCAAGAAGCAGGCATCTTTTAATTTTGTGACTGCTGTCATCATCTGCAGTGATCATGGAGCCCAGGAAAATAACATCTGTCACTGTCTCCATATCTTCCCCTTCTATTTCCCAGGTGATGGGACCAGTGATGTTGAACTTTAGATCATTTTTTGCACTCTCCTCTTTCACTCTCATTACGAGGTTCTTTAATTCCTCCTCACTTTTTGCTATCAGAGTGGTATCGTCTGCATATCTAAGGTTATTGATATTTCTTCCGGCAATCTTAATTCTGGTTTGGGATTAATCCAGTCCAGACTTTCGCATGATGTATTCTGCATATAAGTTAAATAAGCAGGGAGACAATATACAGCCTTGTCGTACTCCTTTATTCATTTATTCATTTATTCATTTATTCATTTATTCATTTATTTATACCCCGCCTATCTGGTCAATTGTGACCACTCTAGGCGGCTTACAACAAACATTATAAAACAATTAAACATATACAACAAAACATAGTTTGCATAAATAAAAAGAAATAAAAATTTTCCCAAAGATGGCAAGAAACAGGGTATGTTGTAGACGAAAAGGAAAAAAGAACAATTAGGAGTTAGCTGAAAAGGGGGAAGGCCTGCCTAAACATCCATGTTTTCAGTTGTTTCTTAAAAATAGCCAGCAAGGAAGCTGTGCGAATCTCAGGAGGTAAATTGTTCCAGAGGCAAGGAGCAACCACTGAGAAGGCCCGGTTTCTTGTTTTTTCTTTCCGGGCCTCCCTCGGCGTCAGGCTCCTCAACTTCACCTCCTGACTCACGCAAGTGACATGGGTAGAACTGGGTGGGGGTATCGAGGTCCTAAACCGTTCAGGGCTTTGAACGCAAGCATCGAAACTTTGAAGTCAATGCGGAACCGAATGGGCAGCCAATGCAGCATGGCCAGCATAGGAGAGATGTGATGGTATCTTCTCGCTCCACTTAGGAGTCTGGCCACTGCATTCTGCACCACTTGGAGTTTCCGCGTCAGCCTCAAAGGTAGCCCCACGTAGAGCGCGTTACAGTGGTCTAATCTTGAGATTACGAGCGCATGGACCAAGTTGGTGAGTGCCCCCACATCGAGATAGGGTTGCAGCTGGGCTATCCACCAGAGATGAAAAAAGGCAGTGCGGACCACCGATGCCACCTGAGTCTCCATGGAGAGCACCGGGTCCAGATGGATCCCTAGACTGTGAACCCCACTCTTCATGGCAAGGGTAACTCCCTGAATGAGAGGGAGTCACCCAGGCCACCAACAGTGGGGGCACCCACCCTCAAGACCTCTGTCTTGTCCGGGTTCAGCCTCAGCCCATTCTCCTGCATCCACTCCAGTACAGTCCCCAGGCAGCGCTGAAGGGACAGGACAGCATCACCTGCAGTTGGTGAAAAGGAGATATAGAGCTGGGTGTCATCTGCATACTGATGACACGATGCCCCACATCCCCTGAGGACCCCACCCAGCGGCTTCATGAAGATATTAAACAGCTTTGGAGAGATAATTGACCCCTGTGGAACCCCACAATTGAGACTCCACGGGGCCGAGACACTCTCCCCAAGCTGTACTCTCTGGGGACGGTCCTCCAAGAAGAAATGGAGCCATGCAAGTGCCAGGCCACCAATTCCCAGCTCAGAGAGCCTCCCCAGGAGGATACCGTGGTTGACAGTATCAAAGGCTGCTGAGATGTCGAGAGGGACTAACAGAGAAGTTTTTCCCCTGTCAACCTTCCTCAACAGGTCATCGTACAGGGCGACCAATGCCGTCTCTGTTCTGTGGCGCGGCCTGAAGCCTGACTGAAATGTTAGCAATTTGGTCTCTAGTTCCTCTGCCCCTTTGAAATCCAACTTGTACTTCTGGGAGTTCTTGGTCCACATACTGCTGACGCCTGCCTTGGAGGATTTTGAGCATAACCTTGTAGCATGTGAAATGAGTGTAACTGTACGGTAGTTGGAGCATTCTTTGGCACTGCCCTTCTTTGGGATTGGGATGTAGACTGATCTTTTCCAATCCTCTGGCAACTGCTGAGTTTTTTCAAACTTGCTGGCATATTGAGTGTAGCACTTTAAAAGCATCATCTTTTAAGTTTTTAAATAGTTCAACTAGAATGCCATCACCTCCACTGGCTTTGTTGTTAGCCATGCTTTCTAAGGCCCACTTGACTTCACTCTCTAGGATGTCTGGCTCAGGGTCAGCAACCGCACTATCTGGGTTATCTGGGACATACAGATCTTTCTGGTATAATTCCTCTGTGTATTCTTGTCACCTCTTCCTGATGTCTTCTATTTCTGTTAGGTCCCTGCCATTTTTGTCCTTTATCATGTCCATCTTTGCACAAAAGGTTCCTTCAACATCTCCAGTTTTCTTGAAGAGATCTCTGGTTTCCCCCGTTCTATCATTTCCTTTATTTCTTTGCACTCTTCATTTAAGAAGGCCCTCTTGTCTCTCCTTGCTATGCTTTGGAAGTCTGCATTCAATTTTCAGTAATTTTCCCTGTCTCCCTTGCATTTTGTTTCCCTTCTCTTCTCTGCTATTTGTAAGGCCTTGTTGGACAGCCATTTTGCTTTCTTGCATTTCCTTTTCTTTGGGATGGTTTTTATTGCTGCTTCCTATACAATGTTATGAACCTCTATCCATAGTTCTTCAGGCACTCTGTCCACCAAATCTAGTTTCTTAAATCTGTTCTTCACTTCCACTCTGTATTCATAAGGGATTTGGTTTAGATTATACTTCACTAACTCAGTGGTTTTTCCTACTTTCTTCAGTTTAAGTTTGAATTTTGCTATAAGAAGCTGATGATCAGAGCCACAATCAGCTCCAGGTCTTGTGTTTGCTGACTGTATATAGCTTCTCCATTTTTGGCTGCAGAGAATATAATCAATCTGATTTCGGTATTGCCCATCTGGTGATGTCCATGTGTAGAGTCGCCTCTTGTGTTGTTGGAAAAGAGTGTTTGTGATGACCAGTTTGTTCTCTTCACAAAACTCTATTAGTCTTTGCCCTGCTTCGTTTTGAACTCCAAAATCTGTTGTTCCTTTTATCTCTTGACTCCCTACTTTAGCATTCCAGTCCCCTATAATGAGAACATCTTTCTTTGGTGTCAGTTCTAGAAGGTGTTGTAAATCTTCACAGAATTTGTTAATTATAGCCTCTTCAGCATCCGTGGTTGGTGCATAAACTTGGATTACTGTGATGTTGAAAGGTCTGCCTTGGATTCGTATTGAAATCATTCTATCATTTTTGAGATTGTATCCCAGTACAGCTTTTCCCACTCTTTTGTTGACTTTCAGGGCTACTCCATTTCTTCTATAGGATTCTTGCCCACAATAGTAGATATTATAATCGTCTGAATTGAATTCACCCTTTCTTGTCCTGATGCCCGGGATGTCAATGTTTATTCTTGCCATCTCCTGTTTGACCACATCCAGCTAACCAATGTTCATAGATCTTACATTCCAGGTTTCTATGCAGTATTTTTCTTTGCAGCATCGGACATTCCTTTCACTTCCAGGCGCATCCACAGCTGAGCGTCCTTTCGGCTTTGGCCCAACCACTTCATTAGCTCTGGAGCTACTTGTACTTGTCCTCCACTCTTCCTCAGTAACATGTTGGATGCCTTCCGACCTGAGGGGCTCATCTTCCAGCGTCATATGTTTTAGCCTTTTGTTTCTGTTCATGGAGTTTTCTTGGCAGAGATACTGGAGTGGCTTGACAGTTCCTGCTCCAGGTGGATCGCATTTAGTTAGAACTCTCCACTATGACTGTCTTGGATGTTCCTGCATGGCCTAGCCCATAGCTTCTCTGAATTACTCGAGCCCCTTTGCCACTACAAGGTAGCAATCCATGAAGGGGTGAAACATGGATATAAACACAGAAAAGCAGTGCTAGAAATGACCACAATATACAGAATCAATGGTAAAACATGTACTAGACCAGAGCACATAGCAGATACGGATGAAGTGCAAATCTTTATTAAATCCTGATTTATGTCCACTCATAACAACATATTATATTGATGTGATAGATAAGAAAGGTTCACAACATCACTATACTGTACATGCATGGGAATACTGTTACCTTTATGATACTAAATTAATTCAATACAGTATGATGTTAATAAAACAGAGAAAACCCAAATACATATGGGAAGACAAGATTAATTGTTTCTATACTTTGACATTTATTATGCATTACAACAATTATTAAGAAAATACAGATAATTAAAGGATAAATTAGGTTCCCAAATTATCTTTTTCAGTGAAAACCACAAAGGATAACTGTGCAATCTTGGCAAAATGATTATGGGATTAAATCCTGACCTTCAGTCTGTTAGAATAAATAGAAGAACTGGCTTTCAGAATACCAAATTATGATTGGGAGTGTCATCCTGTACACAATCAGTCAGAAATAGTATCCCAATGAAATCCATAGGATATGTGAAATGCCTGTGAATTTGGTCAGTGAACCACACAGCAAACCTAGTCTAGATTATGCTGGTTGAGAGAAATGTGTTACAAAATTAACTGTGGTTAGTATTCTAGTGTTTAAAAACTAAATAAAGTGTACACGTTTGGATATTATATTTGCTGGACATGTGGAGGTCCAAGAAAAGAAATTAGCATTTTTCTCCTATCTGACTGAGCAAGGAGAGAGAGAGAGAGCTCCACACGGAGCTGGGATGAAGGACGTCTCAGGGCCCTCTTGACGGGGTCCCTGGGAGCGGCTGGCCAAAACACTCCGCTCGAGCGCCGCCGCCGCCACGCCCGCTGTGGGCCCGCCGGCTGCCTCTCCGGCCCTGTGCCGGGACCGTGGAGCAAATAAGGTATGACGGAGGAGAGGGCGAGGCCGAGAGCGACCACAAGGAACAAGGACACCCTAAAGAGCTCCACCCAGCCGCTGTAGTGGAGGAACAGGGGGCCCGTGATGGAGACCACCATCAGGGAGAGGAAGAAGGTGACAACGAGGCCCACGCAGCGCACGGCCCGCGCCTCCTGCCTCCGGCTCTGCTCAAGGCGCACGGAGGGCTCTCCCGCCTTTGTCCGCTGTGCACCGGCAGGGGGCGCCAGAAGATAGGCCTGGGAGAGGCCTCCGCCCGGGGCAAGAACTGCCAGCGGTCGGGGGCGGCGGCGGCAGCTTGGGATTGAGGGGCAGGAAGGAGGCGGAGGCGCTCCTCCGACAGGGCGCTGCGGTGCCGGCACAGCGGGCACGCGAGGGAGGCCGCGAGGGCCCCGCCGCCGCCGCCGCCGCCCCTCAAGGCTTGGTTAGTGGCACATCTGCTTCAGGCAGGCCAGGCAAAACGTGTGCATGCACTCCAGCATTTGGGGGGGGGGGCGCCTCCGGGTCGAAGGGGTGGTAGCAAATGCGGCATTCCTGCTCCTCCGAGCAGAGAGCCGGGGTGGCCGGGGGCGGCTGGGTCGCTCCCACCTCCTCCTGCTGGCTGGGGGCTCCCCGCGCTCTTCCCCTCGCCGCTCGGCGCCGTCTCCTCTGCCATCATCACCGCCTCATCGGGAGGCACCCTTCTCTCCAAGCCTTCTCGAGTTTCGCGGCGGAGGGGAGGGAGGTACAGGGCGAGGCGGAGGGGCTCCCCGAGGCTTGGATCGGGAGCCAAGGCGATGGCTTCACTCCCACCCACCCCACCCCCGTGCCTTTTGGACGCCTCTCCGCCGGGAGCCCGAGCAGCCGGTTACAAACGAGCTGCCCCGCCGTGGTTTTCCCCCTACAGCCCCACACACCCCTCTGGAGTCTTTTTTGAGGATTCCGATCACGGCTCCCGCCAACGCGCCGCCGACCTGGAACTGTCATAGGGATGGGGGGCGGGGGGGGGGGCGGGAAATGAAAGAGGAATGCCCGGATCGGAAGCCGCCGGGGAGCTCATTTGGCCAAGAAAACGCCAAGCAGGGCTCAGCCAGGCCTGTTTTTCCTAACATCCCTCCATAAAGCGAGAACCCGGATTCTCGCGCAGAACCACCCACCCTTCGCTATTTGCACACAGGGATGGATGTGCTTAGCATTCCATTTTTTTTTAACTCTGGCATTCACGTCTACGGTTTAAAAAAAAAACATGTTGAAAGTTAATTTCTGTACTACCAGAGATGGGATTGCCCAATTAAAAAGGTCATGATAACCTATATTATTAAATATCTCTAGATAAACTCGACCAGAAATTTTAATGTCACCCCTCCCCCTTTTCATTGTAACAGCTCTGAAATATAGTCTGGAGTATATTTCTACCCCAAAGATCATATTAATTCAAGGGGCCAGGAATTGATCTGGTGAGCTGCATGCAAAGCGCATGCTCTGCCAGGGAGGTATGGCAGCTACCCTTTCTAGCTGCCATGCAAATATAAAACACAGAAGAGACATTTAAGTAAATAGGTGGCAACCTAACAGAGTTAAGAGACTCTGCTGACCCCAAAACCGTAGTTATCTCAATGCCCCAACAGCAAGACCCCTTGAATTGGCAAAGACCATTCCTACCAGAATCAGATATAAACACCCAGTTTGAGTCAAAGCCTTATTATCCCTAAAAGAACGTTTAAACCTGCTTCTATGAACCTGAGGCTTCAGCTCCACCCTGGAGCTATCCAGGGTGCTAGCAGGAACTGGAATATTGCCTTGCCAGAACTCAGAAATATTTCTGATAGTCCCCCATCCTACCTTCAATTGGCGGAGGAACCTTATTTGAGAAACCAGCACATGAGACAGTTTCTTAGTTAGGGAGGCCTCTATTGTCCAGTCTTTGCTTACAGCTCAGTTATACATTGGGGCTTGGATCCATGGTCCGTGTGGGGCTGCCGTAAAGACAACATGGAGGCTACAGGCAGTGCAGTGTGGGTCAGATATCTGGTAGAAATGCTTTACCAAAACCGCATGTCATCAGTTGCAAAGGAGTTATACTGGTTGCCAATAACCTGGGAGGCATATATCCCTAGCTGTGAAATCCATCCAACCCCAACATCAGCTTCATTTCAGCACCAAGTTGGAATGTTGACTTCTCACAAAACCTTGATGGTAGGGGATCCAGCTCAGGTTCTAATGGACACATTTTTCTACTGCACACATTTACATTATTTTTAGTTGCTTAAGTGGCTGCTCCCAGGTAGTAGAATGCAGCTTTTCAGGCTAGCCCCTCCCTCAGGAACCCAGGTTGGGCCCTCCCTCTTGTCCTTCCACCAGCAGGCAAACCCTTTTCTTTTTAATCTACTTAATCTACATTGACAAGCAGGGGCTATTATAGGATCCTGTTATTTGTTGAATTGAGGTAGTTATATTTTAAAGCCTTTATACCAATGTTCCCCAACCTTGGGCCTCCAGATGTTCTTGGACTACAACTCCCAGAAGCCTTCACCACCACTTCTACTGGCTCGGATTTCTGGAAGATGAAGTCCAAGAACATCTGGAGGCCCAAGGTTGGGGGCCACTGCTTTATACTGTATATTTTTAAATGTTACTTGTTTAATTATTGTGTTCTGCTTTCAATTGCATTTATGTTGCTTTGACTATGAGCCACCTTGAGTCTCCTATGGAGAAAAAGGCAGCATGTTAAATATATACACATTTGCATACATAGCTTTCAGTTGTCTCATATTGTGTTATTGTCTGTTCCCCACTCTTAGGTCTTCAGATATAGGCTATATATTTTAATAATTTTTTTTTCAAAAGGTAACTTCATTTGAGAGTGTTCAAAGGGGATAAGTCTCCTTATGTTTTGCTCCACAGTCATGAGCAGTCCCGCCCCAGCCCCGAACCAGAGTCAGGGAAACCTTTCTGTGGAAGTGGGCTAGGACACAGGAGAGCTGCAGAGGTGGGATAGATAAGGTATCTTCTCCAATATCTTGAAGTTAATTTCTCTTAGGCTCCAACTACGATTTCAGATGTTTCCCACTCACACAGAGTTACTCTCAATGTGCTATCCTATACTGATCAAGTAGGCTGTCACCCCTCCTGATATGCTTCTGAATTCATGTGACTGACTGGCTTTACCAGACAAGAATGTAGCATAATTTTCCTGGCCCAAACTTATTCAATTTAATTTATTTTTGGATGCAGGCCACTGCTGTTTAAAGCAGCATTTGCCTGAGGACTAGTCCTATATTTTGTCAATCAGTCTTTTCTATTGCCCCAAATATTATCTTTTTGCACTTCATAATTTTCTATTTATTCATAACTACGCTGTGAACCATTAAGGTTCAAAAAGAAGGATGCCATTCTATTTATTTTATTTTTTCATTTAATTTAAGTTTGGGCTCCTGTGAAAGATGATCCCTGGATGATATTTAGGATTCGGAGTGGCCTATGATTTTCCAGAGTTCATAATACTGAGATCTCCTTCCATGTGTACAGAGGTTAGTAAGCAGGGAGAAGATACCTTTGGCCAATGCCCCACTCCCAGACATGCAGTATTATATAAGTTGAGGAGTATCTCAAGATTTCCAGCTTGAGTGTCCAGAAGGGACAGAAACCATTAAACTGGTCTACCATGGTTCAATACTCTCTACAAGGTTGCTTATTAGTAACATCACATTGTTAGGATTTAACTTCAGCATAGACGTTGTAGACATTGTCTAGAGGGGAGGGGTAAAAATCGAATAAATAAAATAAATAAAAATAAAAATAATAAAATAACAACTACAGCAATGTGCCACCAAGTCTATTCTGACCTATGACAGTTCCATCCATGGTTTTGTAGGTACACAGTCTTTAGAAGTGGTTTACTATTTCCTTCTTCTGGGAGCATCCTCCTAGGACTGTGCAGCTTGCCCATGGTCAATAAGGCTGGCTTTGCTCCTGGGAAGCTGAGTAGAAAATTAAACTACCAAGCTCTGGATCTGCAGCCAGACAACTGACTCACTGAGCTATTTAGCCACAGTCACACATCGTTCATGCATGGGAACAGTTCAACCCACAAGCCTCATTCAGCCTACCGAGACCTTTCTGCAGCTTCAAGTGTCTGCCCATTGCTGAAGGTGTGTGTGCGTGTGCGTGTGTGTGAAGGGAAAGGCATTGTACAAAAGAACAGATTAAAATAGTTTACTTCCAGGAATTTCTAAGGGTTGCTGTTGTCTTATTATATGCTCTTTGGCCACTATACAGCATTTTCAAAAATGAAAAAAAATCTTCATTTTTGAGGAGGGGTAAATACAAAGGAAAATGTGACCCTAAAACCAAATGCAGTTGGCCCGATCTACGCTCCAGCTCTACTAGATTTTGGGAAAGCACTCAAAGAATCTGTGACAGCAGTAAGCAAAATGAGTCCATATATTCACATCTTAACTGCACACAGGAACAGAATCAACTGAGAATCTGGAGTCTGGATATAGAATCACACAAAGGTTCAAGTATTTTGCAATGGAATGCTTGTTCATTCATGATCAATAAAGCAACAGATTGTTCAGTTTTTTAAAAAATATTTTAGCCACCAAAAGAAATACCCAGCAACATATGACCATATATGAGTATCAAATGCTATTTAGCAAGGTTGGATGACAGCAGCAACATTTTTTTAAACGTAGCATGATGCATATGAAGAGATTTGTTAAGTAAAAAGTCTGAAGAATATAAAATGTATTGTATACTTTTAGATATACATATAAATTCTTAATATACCATTTAAGCATGTCAAAAAGAGTAAACCATCCCATGCACACTACATATGTACAAATAAATATTTTGTAGTACACCTAGCAGCCAGTCCTTTTGTATAAGTTGTGACTATGGAAAGATGATGATGTCAACAGCAGAGAATGATTTTAGGCAATTAAAGACTACCTCCTCCTATCCCACAGTTTGTCCACCTCATTAGTTCCATTGGGTGGAAGATGTGGGAGCTCTGGGATGGAAAGAAGTCTTCAATCACCAAAACTCAACACTCCTGATGTTACATACAGGGAATCCAGTAATTAAAGACTTCATCCTTCTATCCAAGAATTCTCATGGCTTCTACACGTTACTCTTAAGTCGGAGAGAAGGATAAAGCCTTTAATTAAGAAAAATCTCCTCCTCTAGTAATATCAACATCCTTCTGCAGGTATAACTTATGTAACAGGATTTTGGCCATGACAGAGCTGTAGGTTCAAGGCTTTGAGCAAGCCTGACCAACCACACAATATGTGAGCATATATCTGAATCTGTGTCCCATTCAAAGCAACAGAGTACAGATAGATTGTAACCTCACTCATATATGTAATTAGTTCAAAACTTGAAAACATTAGGGTTTTTTTACTATAGTTCCTAGAACTTGTCAGCCAGCCAGGAGAACTGCAGTCCAAAAACCTAGCTTTTCGTAGTTCTGATTTAGTTATAAATTGGTTTGAGGCTCAAGATCTGAAGACAATCAGTTATACAGAAACAGTAATACATAATTTATTCTCAAATATATAATTATTTTCAATAACATTCAACAGGTTATTAGTCTTTCTCAGAACATTATTTTTATTTTTCCACTTTAGAATTTAATTGAATATTCTTGATACAGATAAAACTGGGACAGATTTAAACTCATTTGTCAGCTAGGCCCATTAAAATCTATGAAACTTAACTCAGTAATAATTTCATTGGGTGTACTCTATGACTGAGTCTGGACCCACCCCAGTATTTTCCCATGTTACTTGGTCACCTATGGTATGCAGCTCTTCACCACCACTGAAAAAGATGGTGGAATGAGATTATTTACTGAATGGATGTGAAATCTGATTTCCTTGTACAGTAACAAGAGAAACAACATAAAACTGGAAAAGCTTATCCTCTATCCTTAAAGACACTTTAGAGTTCTCTGCACCCACACAAACATTTTATTAACAGAAATCTTGGAGCATATCAATTCAGATTCCAGAGGGAAGGCAAGATTTAAAAACAGGAATGTTCAACCGCTACCTCTACATGTTAGGCTCTGAATTCAAATATATTCCATACAACCTGTATTCTATCACTTTGTCACATATGAGCAGGGTAAACTGATATAGCCCAGGGACTGTTTTACCATGGAGTACGCTGGATTGACATGCAGGTTAGCTCTGCATCCCATGCATACTTGTTAGGTACTCTGACACAGGTAACTAAATGTGTGAACTGACCCCAGTGTTGTTTGTGAGGTGACTAAATTGTTATGAAAATCCTGTGTATGGTATTAAATGTGTAAAACTCATTCACTCATGAAAGTCACTATGAAGCTGCATTGTCCACCATGTACATGAGCAATGGTGGGTATTTAATGTCAAATTTTAGCCCTCTAACTATAGAATCCGAAGATGAACATTTCAATGTCAACACAAACACAAATCATTTCAGTGTGCAAAAAACACATTCATTTGAGAATTCATACATGTTAAGTAATAAAGAAAATAGATCTTTGTATTTGGATATTTAAATCAACTCATATTTCTCTAGTACTTACTACATCTGAAATTTCCTCTGTGTGTGTGTGTGTGTGTGCGCGCGCGTGCACGCAATGGCATATATGCAGATGCCACAAGACTCTTCTTGGCTATTTTTGAATTGTTTCCTTTAAAAAACAGGTGCAACTCACATTGTAATGAAGTTTCTAACAAAAGTTTCTTACTGGTTTGAATGAAGCACTGGCCAAATTTAGACTCTTCAGATGTTTTTTGATTGTATTTTCTATATTATTAAAACAAGCATAAAGTAATATCATCTAGAAAACCATAAGTTGTCCATCTCTGTTTTAATGGATTTTAACAATGTATAATAGAGCATTTAGTTTCACCCCAGTTTCGCAAAGAATAGATTAAATTTTTGATCTGTTTTTGGACATTACAATTTCAAACTGTACTTAGGGATTCATGTGATTGACTATCCTCTGTATCTATAAACTTTTTAAAACTCCCTGCAAATATTTTTAAAAGAGTTAAGGTTTGAACCCTTTCTCACTAAACACAAATAATTTTAAAATAATTTTACAATAAATAATTTCAATACTGTTTATTTTTTTAAAAAACCAGAAAGAAATAAAAATAAGTGTTACTTAAGTTGCTCAAAGATGCAAAATATGCTACCAAAATAAGCTAAGTGGAACTGTGTAGATCTGTGTTTTGGAAAAACAACCCATGCTGCCGGTGGAATTCTGGGACTTGTAGTTCAAAACCACAAATCTACACAACTCTGTTCTAGAATCTACTTTAGATACAGTATTTGGCAACACAGACATAGGAAATTTGTCCTCGTCATTTGCAAAACCTACAGATGCAATGGAAGTGCAGGACCCTCTGAAGCAGAACAAACAGTAATACTCAGTCATATCTGCACTGTGTTTTCACCTTCAAATTGTTTTGTGTTAAAACTATGTGCAAATGGTCAAAAATAAATGTGCTACTTCTGACCTCGCACTACCTTGCTTGCATTTTGAAATATGCACTCTGAAGTTTTTCTCCCATCTCTACTACAGAAATTGTGAACTTGAAGGAAATATTCAAAAAGGTTTCATAGTTCAGTCCCCTGTAATCAAGACACATATCTCTTGTCACTTCTTAAAATACAGGGATAAGGAAATGTAACATTGGAAAAGTCTATATAAGTTGCTGCTGGAATGGATTTACTTCATGTACCATCTCACAATGCATTTTATTCCTCAGGGTTGCCTATTACATGGAGTACTGCAGAATAAACACACCTCTCCACTGGTGGGACATTATACTGTATAATCGGAGAGAAAGTAGTGCATAACTTCTAAGATGTGCCACAACATTGGAAGCCACACTTATATATCTCTTGTATGATCATCCTCAGAAGCAGTGAGAAAAAGGCACTCTACAAAAACTTAAGAGGCACACTCTGCTTTATGCATTCCTGGGTTTGAAAATTTGGCACAACAAGTAGGTATTAGGGCTCAACCCAGATTCAAATCAACCTGCAGGAGAGGTCACTGGTATAACACTTTCTTCCTTCAGCAAGAGCCAAGATTCCTGCCTTTTACTTTCCCTGTATCTGTATCCCTCCCAGTGTCTTGACTTCTATTCACCTCCCAGGGTATGAACAAACTAAGCTGCCATAGGATACATTCTGGTTGTTTCCCAGGCCTCCTACAAAAGCCTCTCTCAGCCACACTACCAGATATCGTTTTTTGAAACACAGGTGTCAGGTATTGAACTTGCCACCTGCATGCAAAGTATATATTCCAAAACAGCTGTGACTGTGACTCCCCCCCACACACACACACACACCATGTGAGTCATAAAGGCACAGGTACCTTGCCAGGGGAAAAAAGTGGCAATCCCTGAAGGCAGGAAGCAGTTCTTTTGTTACTGTTCTTTTTGAGTCTCCTCTAGAGCAACAGTTTCCATGCCTGCTCCCTCCCACCACTGCCCCCCCCCGCCCCAGATGATGGTGAATTAAGAATTCCCAGAATCCCTGACCACTTGGGGGGAGACTGGCTGGCGCTTCTGGATGTGGTGACCCAACACCACGTCCCCTCACCAGGAGAAAAGCGGCAGAGCAATGAAACAGACACCTCCAGACCTAAGGTTAGGGAACCGCTGCTGCAGGGAGACTCAGCTGTTTTCCAGACACCCTTTTGCAGGAATTTAGGTTGCCATGTGCCTTCGTGGCCGGGCTCCTGTGCCTTTAGTACCAGCCTGACGTACCGAAATTCGGAAAGAGAGGCGCGCCTTCTGCCCCTTCCCGCCATGGAGGGGCAGGCGCGCAAAGGTCCACCTGCAGGGACACCACCACGCAGCTCTCCTCATGCACGGGACAACTTAAATTTAAAAAAATGTCGGCCACTCCGCCGGGACCCCAGGCCGGCCTACCAGTGGCTCCTCCCGTCCACCGCAGGCCGGCTTCCGGGGGTGCTGCGGCAGGAAGTCCCCTCTCGGGAGCCCCCGACTGCAGCTCGAGTATAAAAGATGGTTCTGGGCTCCCGGCGGAGTCGGAAGCCGTACATAAAAGGCATGGTGGAGAGGAAGAGGAGGATGAGGGCGACGCCGAGGAAAATGGAGCCGGTGAGCCACTCCATCCAAGCGAAGCCGAACAAGGCCATGGCCAGGACGAGGAAGACGAAGCACACGCAGCCCGCCTTCTCCCGGCATCTCTTGAAGCAGTTGTCCACCGTGTCGTCGCCGCCGGGGATCTCCGAGCACGTCCCGGCTTCCAGGTCTCGGAAGGTGACGGTCGCGGAAGTCGGCGTGGCCGCCCCGCCGTTGCTCTGCTGCGACGGGGAGCGCTGACTGGTCGCGGCCGGCCTGGGCGGCAGCAAGAGCAAGCGCTGCGGGTGGAGGTCCCGCAGCAGCGGCGCCCAGCCGCGGAGCTGCAAGAGGATCGCTTCCACCAGCTTGGTGTTGACGGGCAGGCTGTGCGGGAGGCCGTCGGACAAGGCCGTGCGGTGCCGGCACACCGGGCACGTGACGTAGGCGGCGGCCAGGGCGCTGCCAGCCGGGTCTGCGCCGCGGAGGCTGCCTCGGCACCCGCCGCCGCCGCCGCCGCCGCCCGGGCTGTGGGGCGAGTAGTCGTTGCGCAGGTGCAGCTCGTTCAGGCACTCCAGGCAGAAGGTGTGCAGGCACTCGAGCAGCTTGGGCGCGTGGCGCTCCAGGTCGAAGAGGTTGTAGCAGATCCGGCACTCGTACTCCTCCAAGCTGAGCTCCGCGGCGGCCGGCGAGGAGGCGCCGCCCTTGGCTGGCATGTCCTCGGCCCCTTTAGCATCTGGAGGCCGCCGGGCGTCCCCTTCCGGGTGGTCGCTGGTGCTCTCCTGCCCGCTTGGCTCTTTTTCCTGCTTGGCCATAATTGCATGCCTCGATCAAAAGGCGCGCCCTGCCTTCTCGCTCTTTCCAAGGGGGGGGGGGAGAAGAGGGAGGGGAGCCCAGCGATCCAAGAGCAGGAGGGCTTGGACTCTTCTCTCCTCAGCGGATTGCTGGGTCTCCGCCTGTTCTCGGTGCCGTCATCAGGCAGGTCGCAGTTGCCCGGGCTCCTTTCTGGCGCGCGCCGCCCGCGAGCTGGTGCTGCGCCCCTCTCTGGGTCCGGCCGATCCTCTCGCGACTCGCCACTTTAACGCCTTGCTTGCAGCAGCGCGCCCCGGCCTGGTGACGTCACGCGGGTTTCCACTTGTGATCCCACCGACGAGCAATCGTCGGCTCCGCCACTCCCTGGAAATAATACCATTTTCTTGGAAGGGGGGTGGGGAAGCGGAAGTCGCTGGCTGGTTACAGTGGGAGGCTCCCACCCGTTTTTTTGCCAAGCAAGAGCAACAGTTGGAATCCTCTCGAACAGCAACATGTGCATGCGTACAGCCGTTGCAATGGGATTGTTCAAGGTTCTGATGAGACTGCTATATCGGGTTGTCAACTCTAGCACATTAATAGGAATGCACAGATGTTTCGTTATGATTGCAAAGCTTGACAAACAGGGAAATGAAAACAGCAGTGAAGCAGCGTGTGCGTAAACTCTGTGCATTGTTCTAGTCTTGTGTATCTTTTTAAAAAGGAAAAAAAAACAGTCTCTTTTAGGAATAACTGCTTCATTTCCCCCCACTTTTGTTTGCTAGTAGCATTTGAGAAAGTGTGTAATGAAGAATAGGAACATTTAGGCAGGGCATTATCTTAAAGCAATGCACTAGAAGCAAGACAGGATCTTCTGGATGCTGATTTAGATGAGGAAGTCCATAAGCAGAAGAGAAGGACCACACAGACACATCCACACCCCCTTCAGATCATGCTCCTCAGCAACTGATACATAGAGTGGTGCCAGAATGAGACTGAAGGTAATGTATACCTTTTGTGACTAGTAGCTGTTGATCTGCCATGAATTTTCCTAATCCCCTTTGAAAGCTGTCTAAACTGGCAGTCATCACTATGTTTTACAGTAGTAAATTCTGCAGTTTAACTACCCGCTGAATGAAGAAATATTTCCTTTCATCTGTCCCAAATCTTCTACCATTCCGTTTTAGTGGATAACTCCGGGTTTTAATATTAAGAAAGAGGGGAGAAAATCTGTTCTTTACACACCCTGCATAATTTCATACATCCTTATTATTCCTTTCTATTATTTCCTAAACAGCCCCAAACTTTGCAACTTTTCTTCATACAGGAGTTACTTGAGATCCAATTGGCTTGACGTGATCTAGGATCCACTTGTTTGTCTTTCTGGCAATCTAGGGCATCCCCAGAGCTCTTCTCTAGCACCATATTTCAAACTTTTTTTCCTGTCAGCTATTTTAACTGTCCAGCTTTCACACCCATACATCATGGTTGGAAATACAAGAGTGTGGATGGTCTTGGTCTCCTTACATGTGATGACCTTTTCTAATTCCTTCATTGCTGCCTGGAGGCAGGCGGTGCAGCATGGCCTCTCCCAATTTGAAGAGACACTTGTTCATCAGGCCGAAGCAAAGAGGCAGTCCCAAACCAGCCAAATCAGGGAGCTGGAAAGGGGACAGATTGTACTTGTCTTCAGTGTGGAAGGGATTGTCACTCGAATTGGCCGTCTCAGCCACACTAGACATTGTTCCTAGACCTCTTTTCAGAGCACATTACCATAGTCTCTTGAGACTGAAGGATGCCTATATTGCTGGCCATCCAAGTCTTAGACTTCATCTAATTTCTTGGTTGCAGTATCCATTTGTATGATACTTGCTATTTTATTTTCCATTCCTTTTCTGATTTTTCCAACATGGGATTCCTACCACCTCCTTGCCTTTTTTTTTACCTGAGCCACAAACAGGGTCCACATTTGTGTCAGACTATCTGTAACAAGATGTCTTTAGAGACATTCAGTCCCAAAGACATTCAGCACCTATAAATGCAATATATGTTGAAATACATCTCGTGCACTGATAACACCTTGCAGTGAGTCTGTGAAGATTCTCAGTCATCCAGGTGAGATTATCTGGAAGTTGAGTTATTATTTAGTTTATTTATTTATTACTGGATTTTTATCCCAGCCTTCTAGACAGAAGTCTACTCAGGGTGGCTCACAATATATTGTGTATAAACAACTTAAAAACAGCAATTAAAATCTACAATAATACTGTAGATATAGGGCTTAGTTTCCAGCCTCCTGATCATCCTAGTTGCCCTGCTCTGAACTTGTTCCAGTTTGTCAGCATCCTTCTTGAATTGTGAAGTCCAGAACTGGACACAATACTAAATATGAAGCCTAACGAGAGGGGGACTATATTTCTGTTAATGCAGCATAAAATAGCATTTGCCTTTTCTGTAGCCACATGGCACTGTTGGCTCATATTCAGCTTGTGATCTGCAACAATTCCATGATCCTTCTCACTCGTAATATTGCTGAGGTGGGTATCCCCCATCTTGTAACTGTGTTTTTGGTTTCTTTTTCCTAAGGGCAGTACAGTACTGTACTTCACATTTATCCTGTTGAATTTCATTATGTTGTTTGCACCCCAATACTATTCTGTTTCTGTCTTCCAGGGTATTATCTATTTGATAGGCTCATTTGGATCAGTGGAACTTACAGAGGAGATGACTCATTAAATCTCTACTGATTCAGTGGGCCTACTCTAGTACAGGCCTAATACTATGCAGTGGGATTTCTTAAAATGTTGAATGAAGTAGCACATCTAAGGAAATAGTTAATATGTGACCTTGCACAGGATATTTATCATTTGCTATTACTCCCTTTGTTCCTTGCCACTCCCTGGCAGAGATGGGAAATGCTACTTTTAAATGACAATTCCCAGAACTCTTCTGGCAACATAACCAAATTTCCATGCTGTCTGGGGATTCTGGGAGTTATAGTCCAAAAATAACATTTCCATCTCTGCTCCCTAAATTATTCTACTGTGCACTATGCCAAAACACTGGACTCTTCTCTGTTCAACCCTGTTTCCTTGAATGAGATTCCACTCAGATGTTTTCTAAAATACCAATGTCCTGCAAAACTTTCCTAACTATTACAGTCTCAATTTACATGACGTTTTACTCCCTGATCCTTAGTACTGGGAACTTTTGTGATTTTTCACTATGCTAATTGTGTACACCTCTGAGTAAATGTGAACGCCTACATAGTATAGTGGATAGAGTTTCAGACTAGGATTTAAGAAGCCTGGATTCAAATCCCTGCTTGGCCATGGATTTGATAGGGAGTGGCGTTGCTAAAACCATTCTTTAAATATCTTGGATACCTTGAAATCATTCTATTGTTGTCTGCAATGCCTGATTACGTGTATTGTTTATATGGTTTGGTAACTACATAAGAGCCATGGTTTCCACAGGGGAGCAGTTCCAAGCCCCCCTACAGATGCCGGAAAGTGTGGATATTACAAGCCCTATATATTGCATAGTCTCTGGTTCTCTATAGTGGCTAGTTCTGGTATTATGGAAATACATATTTCTGGTTTTTTAATTGATATTTTCAGGCAGCAGATAACTGCAAGCATAGGCATTGATTTTGTGGATACTGTGGTCCTACTGTATGTGATAGGAGTTGGTGAGTGAGGAATGTTGGTAAGAATAGTTCCAATTGGTTTGGCGAAAAAATAATAAAGGAGGAAGAGAGGGTTAGACAGATCAATCTGGAGTCACATGTAGGGCACGTCTGGTGTTGGAGATCAGAGAGAGGATGGTTTTGGAGTCTGGGGTCTGATAGAGTAGTATGAGAGAAAGATTGTGGGGAACAGGTAATAGAGTAAAGGAATTCACTGTATAAATTTGAATCCTAGGGATAAATAATATTCTTTGTAAAACTATTCAAAATGAGTGGTGCTGAGTTCAGTACCTGAACTACTTACTATTTTTGGTTGTTGAGAAAAGCTGAGTGAATTTTAGCATGAGTTTATTAAACATATATACCATATTTTTTTCATTTATAACACGCACGCCCCCACTTTTATAACCCCAAAATTCAGAAAATTAGCTTTGAAAATTCGGCCTCTGGGCTCAGAGTGTTGGACATTTTGAATCTCTGTTGAATCTGAGACTACAGGCTCCACCTCCAAGGAAGTGTGTTCCAGTTGGTTTGTTCAGGATCAGCTGATATCAGTTCCATAAGGTTCATGATTGGAGGAAGCTAAGCCTCCTAACTGAAGGAAGCCTGTTTACAGAGGCAAGGTATGTGCCGTTTTGTTCTCTCCTCAACTATCTCAGCTTACTTCAGTGTATAAGATGCACCTCAATTTTTAGTGTAATGGTTTTAGGAAAAAGTAGCATCTTATACATGGAAAAATACAGTAATACCTTCATAAGAAAAGTAAACTGAACATGTTTGGTAATTTGCAAATTTAAAGATCAGACTCATAAAAAAGAGAGCATAAAAGATTCTGAATCTAATCATTTTTTTGCACTGGATGCAGAATCAATTTTTTGTGTTGGGCAACCAACTACAAGTATTAATTAGACTGTGTAGCCAAGAAATCTTAAGTGAAGGTTTGTGTTTAATGTGATGACTGAACTAGGCATAGGAAAAATGAGCTTCTAGTATACTCCAAGGTAATGAGGAGTGCTTCTTTTCTATAACTGTGGAAGTGTCTATAACATGGTAAGAGCTTTAGTTAAGCCTCAGTGGGATGGCACTTAGAAAAAGATAATCTAAAACATGGAGTTACATTCTTAACCTAAAGCTGGCAAAGTAGGGTGGTATCTCTTGAGTTGAGACTTTAAGATAGGAAAATTTGTCATTCTGTGATGGTTCTTCTATGCAAGTCCAATGCACCTAAAGATAATAAAGATTAAAGACAATATTCTAAGTCAAGATGACAAAGAACACACAACATAGAGTTAGAATAAAAAGCATTAATTAAAAGCCATTTCTGGTGCAATGAGCACCATTTTCCAGCCAAGCTTGAAATATTTTAAGTCCCAAAAGCCTTCCTAAAAAGGCAGGTCTTCCCTTCCTGGCAAAATGCCAGTGGTGAATTCACAAGGGAGACCTCTGATACTGACTGGCTGAAGAAATACAACACTACAAAATATGAATAAACATTGGGAAACAAAACTGTTAAGACACAGGTGCATTCTGTGAGAAAAAGCAACATTTTGATGGCAATCAAATCTAGGTACAGAGACAGAAAACGTATTTGGTGGATGGGATTTGAAAAGTTAGCAGTGTATGGGCCAAGGAGTTAAATAGAGACCACCAGTAATGTTGGTAGGAAAAGGCAAGAACAAATAACTGCAAAAGTAGTTACAAATATGATTTATGGAACTTCTCAAAGGGGTTTAGTCGTAGAAACAACTGAAAATACATGTGCACTATAAAAACACACAAAGTTACAGGACTAAAGCAAATTGCTAATCTCAACTAGAACAGACCCACTGAATCAACTGAATTTTAGTAAGTCAACTCTAATGCAAGTTCCACTGACTCAACAGGTCTACTCTATTTGGGAGCAAGAACTCAATTTAGCCGACACATCCTAAAAACTGATTTATCTGTGTTCATCCTCTGCTTGGTGCTGTTGGGAGGATTGGACCCTATTAGGCTAAACAAGGGTGCGACTACAAAGTGAAGGAAAGTTATATTATTTCCTATGAAGTAACACCAGGGATCCAGGTCTTCAGTTTACACAGCCATACATGGAAAGAGGAGAAGAGCCCTTTTGCACCTTGTTTACAGCTCTGTTGAAGCACCTGTAGGAGGAGTAGCTTAAAATAATTGCCTTAACAAGTTGTGGAAAGGCTTTCTTTCTGTCATTTCCTCCTCTGGTCAGCTTTTGTGTGTGCATGTTTATGTACTGTAGGCCATCAGTGTTGGCACCAAGCTGTTTTTGAAAAAAAGAGTCTTACTTGCTTTGTTTCTAAGCTGTAAAAAATGTGTTGCTCATCCTTGATTTTTTTTTTTAATGAAAGTCCTGTCGAGACTTCCAAGAGGTTTTGCTTCATCCTTAGAAAAAGAAAAATAAGTATTTCTACAAGGCTTCGCTCACCATTCATCATTGTGTGCTGGCATGGTGGCTTTTTTCCATTGGCTTAAGCAATCACATGTCTGAACCAATACAAATCAATCCATTGTTTAAAGAACTTCAAAAAGAAGTCCTAGCAGCGGAGGGGAAAACTACAGATTGGGGGGGGGACTCTGGGATGATTTGTATTTATCTTTGTGTCACATGATCAACACAAAAAATACTGCAAACCAGCCTATCCCAAACCTGTTGCATTTTCTGTATTTTTCCTAGTGTAGTTACACTACAGAGGATTTTATAACATCCTGGAGATGAACAGAAGGAGAGCGGCATTATTAAACTGAAGTTCAGACTGGCCAGCTGCAGATATTCAATTATTGGTCTGAGAACCTAATGTGGGGCCAGTGCTTTTGATGTCTAATATTAGTCCTACACTTCACACTACTCAGGGAAGTGAATCGTCCAGAAGCAGAACAACACACACTTTCATTCATTTTACCTCTTTTCAAAGTTGTGGACTTTGTTTTACCATGTTTAACAAAAACAAAACACAAAGTATTGTGGTGCCTTTGAGACTAACAGGTTTAATGGGAGCTTTCATGCATTACAGTTCACTCCCCCGGACCCACGGAATACAGGGCCACAGGTTTATATATGTAATGTACATGGCTGTGGGACAGGGATCAGAGTGAAACGGGATACAGAAGATAGAATAGCATTAACACTGGTTAATGGAACTCCCACAAACATCTGGGTTATATGTATTGCTAATGCTGAGTGTCAGCTGTAGATATTCATCAATCAGGCTTTTGCCATGAAATGTAGATGAAAAATGTCCTTCTGTCAAGAAAGAGTTAGGGTGTGGCTACACTGCAATATACTCCTCTTTTGCATGACACAAATAGATTCAAAATTTCCTGACAACACCATGTTGTTGTAAGTGCAGATAAGTCCGAATTGGAACATCTTCCTCTGAAATCTGTTTTTGATTTTTTTTTTTCTCAACAACATCTGCTTTGAGATAAGTTACAGAATGTCCTGGGAAGTTGAATATTTTAATGTGACTTATGTACGTTGTCATTTCCAAAGTCAAAAGGGAGTTTTGTCCATTTATTATTTTGTGTAGAATTTGTTCTGTTTGGCCTATGTAGAATATAGAGGAGCACAGCTGGCAGAAAATGGTATCAATCATATTAGAAGTTGGACATGTAAATGAGCGGCCTCCATACTTTGTGACTGATATTTTTGAGAGCTGTAATGGTGCTGCCAGCACCATATTGGGACCATATTGGGGGTTTGTAGCAAAAATAATCTGCTTATTCCTTTTAAAGATGCATTTTACTGTGAACATGGCTTATGTTTATGGGAAACATTAAAGCTTGTAGAAAGTACAGTATTTTTCAAGCTTAGGGAAACTTGTTTTTACACTTTGAGCCTTTGCTTCTAGGTGGCAGTAGTTAACCAAATTTAGGAGTTCACACTGTAAGAGGAATCTCCCTTCTCTTTTTAATCGGGAACATTTTCAATTTCCTTCTACACCATTTATTTCTGAATAATTTATAGCTAAAGTGCTTTTGTGAAGATTGGTGCATTCAGTTATTTAAATTCAAGATAATGACTTTGTCAGGAAAAAAAAACTCAGAATGATTACACATGTTTCACTATTCCCATGAGCTGTCTACAACCAAATGTAACATTATGTTGATCTCCCTCTTGTTCAGTCCAGTATGGAAGGGATGGAAGCACACTCAGGCTTTCCACTGTGTCCCGTTACATCCAGTGCTGACCTATTTTTAAATGCCTAAGTAGGAAGAAACACCCTCATTCATAACGCTAAAGATAACATGTTTTTGTTTTGTTTTTTGGCAGGATCCCTTTTTTCAATTAATGATGAGTTGTGCTTCTGTATAACCTTTTCTCATCCATCCAAACTTGAATGTATTTGCATTTGGCTGGGAATATCAATGCAGTCTTTGCTGAAGAAGCATGTCAAGGAATCATTTGTCATCTGGCCTCGTAGTTCCCACAGTTTGTCTTTTTTATGTTGAAAAGCAGTTGGCTGTATTTGTTAGAGAATTGTATGAATATATAGGCTTTTAAAAGTCATGGCAGGCAAAAGGATCAGGACTCAGAAGTGCTATTTCAACAGTATGGTCATTTCAGAGATGGTTTCTCAGGCATGTTTAAAGAGCAACATTCTTTGTATACTCGTAGATCGTGAGCTTGGAACTGTTTAGAAACTCCCAGAATCCCCATCCAGCATGACCACTGCTCAGGGGATTCTGGGAGGTATTGTTTTAAGAAAAGCCTTCTCCAAGCTTAAATTATACCCACCTGTTTACCACATCATTTATGTTTGTATGGAGGCAAAAACCAACAAATGAGGGCAAAGCAGGGGAATATGGAGGCTCTACACATAGGGGAGAGATTGTGGAACCATAGTGTTTCACCCAGCCCCTAAACACCAGTGAACCGGTTTCTTATTTCTCCTGTTATAGTGATACACTTGTTTCAGTGGGGGTAGCTTTCAAGCAGCCAGTAATAATCCTGCATGATTCATTAAGAGCTACATCTACTTGTTTGGCATGTGCTGAGTTAAACTATATGGCACAAACATATTCTGCTGTATAGTAGAACAGAGCCAACATTGTTGTTCTTATTGTCTGTGGGTGTTCATCCCAGTCTAGCCTAACCAGTTCCATGTGTATGTTATTTCTGTTGGCAGCTTTCTGTTTGGTGTTTAGACATTGTTTTTTCTAGGTCAGGATTCAAAGGCAGAACATAGAAGGAGCTTCCCTGAAGAATGGAAGGCACTGCAAGTATACTTGGGCATCCCCTGGGCAATGGCACGCAGCCGGCTAATCTTTCTTATCCAGAAGCACTGTAGTGTAAACATGCCGGTTCTGGTCATAATCATTAAGCTTTGAAGCATAGGCAGCACATTTATTGTAGCAATACGATGCTCATCAAAAATGCTAAACACATGTGCATCACTGATTATGTTGCTATTATGTGCCATCAAGTTGGTTCTGATTTATGGTGCAGATTTGCAGAAGCTCTGTGTGGATTTTTCTTGCTGTGTAATCCCACCCATTGTTAAGTGACCAGTTTCACTGGTCTCTGAATTTAGAAACAGGGAATACATCACTTTGTATTTTGTCTCTTGGAACCACACAGCCAGGTGACCTAAGGGGCTCCTCCTGTGGGAGTACATTTTTGGCAAAGACCACTGCACGTGTTATGGAACTAAAGATATTTTTCAGGCATGTACAATGTCATTTGCTACATTAGATCGGCCTCATCAGTTTATCTGCAAGCCTGTGTGTATAATTTGCAGCTCACCTTGACCATTTTCCCCCTTCCCCCTAGTTTTAAGTTTTTTATATACCTTGAAGATTTCAAGACTGATGCATTATTTGCAGAAGTGTTGAAATGAAGAAGGTAGCTATGCCTGTTTCATTTTATTGGATTCCTATTATAAATACAAATATACAAATATAAATATGCAGAGCAGACGTACAGAAACATATGCATAGAAGCAGTCTAACTGTTGTTGCATTGCTTTCAACAGAATACAGATATACTGCATATCCAAATAGCCATGCATGCACTGAAACATACACATTGAAAGCACATACTTGGTAGACTCGCCTCTCAGCGGTGCACATGCCTGCTACAGAACCCAGTGGCTGAGCACTTGGGGTGAAAGGCCCCTTCATGTGAACCACTGATAGAAGTGGCCCTGCTGTTAGGTAGAGGGGGGTGCCTGCCTCAGGTAGCTGAATCTGAAAATGAAGGAAGCTGAGAGTTATTTGCAAAATCAAGCCTCTTTACATATATAAGTCATTGTTTCAAGTAAAGTACAGTGGGGTCTCTACTTAAGAACTTAATCCGTATTGGAAGGTGGTTCTCAAGTTGAAAAGTTCTTATGTTGAATCTGCATTTCCCATAGGAATGCATTGAAAACCATTTAATCCGTATCTGCTCTTTTCCGTCCATAGAAACTACAGTGGAACCTCTACTTAAGAACTTAATCCGTTTTGGAATGGTGTTCTTAAGTTGAAACGTTCTTAAGTTGAAGAAAAATTTCCCATAGGAATGGACTGAAAACCAATTAATCCGTTCTGGCTGTTTTTTTGTTATGTAGAGGTGCGTTCGTACATTGAAGCATTAGTTCCCATAGGAACTAATGCAAAGCTGGTTAATACGTACTCTACCACTAGGGGGAGAATTTTTTTTAACCTAAGATGACCTAAGGTTAAAAAAAGAGCAGGAAAGGTTTTTTTTCCTGTTCTTATCTTGGATTTCTGTTCTCAAGTAGAAGGAAAAAATTTAGCAAATTGAGCTGTTCTTAAGTTGGATTGTTCTTAAGTAGGGACGTTCTTAAGTAGAGACCCCACTGTATGAGTGTATGTAAAGCATTTTTGGCCCTGATTTCTTTGGTGACAATAGAAAACGGTAAATAGAAATAGATTATATTATAGAGCCTAGCTTGAAAAATTACTTCTTAAAAGGAATTTGTTCCAGTTATTCATTTTAATGTTCCAAAATTAGTTCGTCATTACTCATTACAAAGTAAAACCAGCATTCCTGCCTTTGAGGGAGTCTTCTTTCTCATCTACCATCCCTCAGGCACTGGGTAAGAGACAGTGTCCTGGGAGAGTTTTTGGCCTGGACTCCCTTGGCCCTGCAGGACTGGGCCCTTGCTGCTTCTGCCTGCCCCACCCCATCCTCAACATCAGCCACCTGGCTCGGAGGAGAGAAGGGGCTTTAGAAGGGAGTGTTGTTGTTTTTAATTATTATTAATCGCCATCAGGTTGCATAGAGACCCACAGTGGATCTGAGGGAACAGGAAGGAGGGAGGGGGCAGCCATTGAGGTGGTAGTGGGTAGGGGAAGGAATGGCGGTGGGGGTAGAACATGCCCACATAGGAGAAGAGAGGTTAGATATCTTACATCTATCCCCTCTTCTAGTCCTACCCCCAACCAGATGGTTTCAGGTGACCATATCAGTAAACCCTCAAGCCACAGGATGCTGTTCATGAATGCCAGGTCAGTACAAAAGATTGCCCTCATCCATGATGTAATTATGGATCTGGGTGCTGACCTGGCATGCATTACTGAGACTTGGGTGGGAGAGGAGGGTGTTGTCCCCCTCTCCCAGCTGTGTCTGCCTGGGTACTCGGTCCAGCACCAATGTTGCTCGGAGGGTTGGGGAGCGGGAGTGGCTATAGTCTATAGGAGTTCTATCTCCTTGACCAGGCTTCCTATCCCTTTGAGAGGAGGTCTTGAGGGCCTGTATTGTGTGTTGGGCTTATGAGACAGATTAGGGATTCTATTGGTGTACCGCCCACCCTGCTGCGTACCAACAGTCTCCCTGCCTGGCTGACAGAGGTAGTCTCGGACCTGGTGTTGAGGACTCCCAGGCTGTTGGTGCTGGGGGACCTCAACATCCATGCCGAGGCTGCCTTGACTGGGGGGCTCAGAACTTCATGACAATCATGGGGCTGTCTCAATGTGTCATCGGCCCGATACATGAGAAGGGCCATATCTTGGACCTGGTTTTCTCAACGGGACTGGAAGATGGTGGTTTGGATGTGGAGGGGCTGGTTGTGACCCTATTTTCATGGTCAGACCACTTCCTGGTCAAGTTTAGTCTGTTGGCTTCTTCCCTCTGCAAGGGTGGCGGATCTACTAAGATGATCCTCTCTCGGAGACTAATGGATCTGGATGGTTTCCTGAACACTCTGGGGGTTTATCGATCTGATATGGTCAGCGCTTCTGTTGAAGCTCAAGTCACCCTATGGAATAGGGAGATGACCCGGGTGGTTGACACTATTGCGCCTAAGCGCCCTCTCCCTGCACGCAGAGCCCAGACAGCTCCCTGGTATAATTCTGAACTGCAGGCGATGAAGTGAGAGGAGAGACGGCTGGAGCACAGGTGGAGGAATTCCCACTGGGAGTCCGATCGAACACGACTTAGAGCCCATTATTCGTGGCAATATGGCTGGCGAAACAGCAATATTTCTCCAGCCACATTTCTTCCTCAGAATGTCGTCTGGCAGAGCTGTTTCGCGTGGTCCGGGATCTTCTTCAACCGGGAAATCTGTTGGAGGTCCCGGACTGCTCATCAGCTCGCTGTGATAAGTTTGCCATTCATTTTGAGGGGAAAATCGCTCAGATTCACAGTGGGTTGGACTCCACCATTACTGAAAATCAGAGGATGTGTCCAGTGTGCCGTGTTTAGGTCATATATTAATGGATGAGTTTCAATTGTTGAGACCTGAGGATGTGGACAGGCTGCTTGGATCTGTCCGTTCTACCACCACTCCGCTCAACCCTTGCCCATCAGGGGGGTTCACATTTGGGTCCAGGAGGCTGTGAACGCCTCTTTGAGAGAGAGAGTGGTCCCTACCACCCTGAAAGAGGTGGTAATTTGACCACTCCTTAAAAAGCCTAACCAAGGCTGGTGAATAACTACTGACCAGTGGGGAACCTCCCTTATTTGGGCTAAGTGTTGGAGCAGGTTGTGGCCGGACAACTCCAGGTGCTGCTGAATGAAACGGATTTTCTGGATCCATTTCAAGCAGATTTCAGGCCGGGTTTTGGTACAGAGACTACCTTGGTCATCCTGTACGATGACTTTTGCTGGGAGAGAGACAGGGGGAGTGTGACCCTTTTGATACTCCTCGACCTCTCAGTGGCTTTCGACACCATTGACCATGGTGTCCTTCTGGATAGGTCAGCTGGGTTGGGAGTTGGGGGCACTGCTTTACTGTGGTTCCGCTCCTTCCTTGCCGACCGTGTCCAGAGGGTGGTGTTGGGGGACAGTTGCTCTGCCCCATGGCGCTCTACGTGGGGCTTCCTTTGAGGTTGCTGCGGAAATTACAGGTGGTGCAGAATGCGGCGGCCAGATTACTCAGTGGAGTGAAAAAATTCCAACATATTTCGCCCACTCTGGCTGCATTGCATTGGCTGCCCATCAGGTTCCGCATCGACTTCAAAGTGTTAACGCTTACGTATAAAGCCCTAAACGGTTTAGGGCCTCGATACCTGGCAGAACGCCTACTCCCACCAAGTTCTACCCGGGTCACACGGGCGAGCCAGGAGGTGAGGCTGAGGAGCTTAACGCCGAGGGAGGCCCAAAAAGAGAAAACAAGAAATAGGGCCTTCTCGGCGGTGGCTCCTCGCCTGTGGAATAATTTACCTCCTGGTATTCGCGGAGCTCCCTCGCCGGGCACCTTTAAGAATCTATTAAAGACCTGGATGTTTCGGCAGGCCTTCTCACCAGATTACTTTTGATTTTCTTTTCTCCTTTATTGTTTCTTTACTCTAATTGTTTTGTAATTTGTTGTTTTATTTTATTGTATTTTATCTTTGTTGTTGGCCGCCTAGAGTAGTCCACCGTGACTAGATAGGCGGGATATAAATTAAATAAAATAAAAAAATAAAATAAAAATAAATTGATACTGTCCCCCATGCTGTGTAACATCTACATAGAACCACTGGGAGAGGTCATCAGGAGGTTTGGGCTGAGGAGTCAGCAATATGCTGACGACACTCAGCTCTACCTTTTGTTTTCCACCAATCCAGGTGAGGCAGTTTCTGTGCTGAACTCGTGTCTGAACCTGATAATGGACTGGATGAGGGTTAATAAATTGAAACTCAATCCAGACAAGATGGAAGTGCTGTTAGTGAGGGCTTCGTCAGACAGGCTGGATGGCCATTTCCCTGCCCTCAGTGGGGTTACACTTCCCCTAAGGGACAGGATCCACAGCCTGGGGGTGCTCCTGGGCCTCAGTCTAACTCTGGAAGCCCAGGTGGACTCGGTGGCCAGGGGCACCTTCCTTCAGCTGCGTAAATTGTACCATCTATGGCACTACCTGGATGAGCGGAGTCTCAGGAGAGTTACACACACACTGGTAACATCTTGTATAGATTATTGCAATGCGCTCTACGTGGGGCTGCTTTTGAAGACAGTCCGGTGACTGCAACTGGGCCAGAATTGAGCTGTGCGGCTGGTGAGTGGTAGGGCCACTAGGGGACATATCGAGCCAATTCTGATTAAATTACATAGGAATGCATTGACATTTAATTAATGCGTTCCTATGGGGGGGAAGTCAGAAACCAAAAAAAGTCAGAAAAAAGTCACTTGCCAGGTACAGTAGACCGAGCCCTGCTCCTCATAGTGCCTTGGTAGCCTCGGAACAACCAGACTCTGCGTGAGCAGAGCGCCGAACAGCTGAGAGTTGGCAGCCAGCAGAGAGGTGGCAGCCATTTTGGAGAGGTGGCAGCCATTTTGAGAGGTGACTTTTTTCCTGACTTTTTCTTGGTTTCTGACTTTTTTCCCCATAGGAGCGCAATAATTAAATTTCAGTACTTTCCTATGGGAAAACGCGCTTCGCAATACGAGATTTTCGCTAGACGGCATTAACTGTGGAATGGATTAATTTCATCTTGCGAGGCACCACTGTATCTATTTTAATTATATTTTAATTGTTTTATCTTTTTATTGTATTTTAATTTCTGTAAGCCACCCAGAGACCTTTGGGTAGAATGGGCGGCACATAAGATAAGATAAGATAAGGATAAATGGATAGATGGATAGATAGATAGATAAAGATTTTTAAAGGAAGTTTGCTATGTTGTTTATTTCTTTCTGTATTAAAAGTAGTTTGATGATAAAACCTAGCAATTCCCTATCAAAATTTTGGTATTTAAAATGCCTAAAAATGCACTAGAAAATATCACTCATTATGTAAGATTGGTGTTGTTCTCACACATTACTTTACCCTGAAGTATGTTTGTCATGCCCTCAGTGCTAGAAAGAGTAAGTTGTTATATAGGAATGTATTACTTGCTAGACCACTGCTCCTGAGCTTGTGCCTGCCACCCAGCTGACAGGCGTGTGCATGCTGAGAGACAGTGGCTGGGTCCTGGCAGGGAAGCTGAGCCCACTGCCTCTGAGGATGGTGGCGGCAGAGGACGTGGCAACAGTGGCAGGAGCAGGTAGAGAGGCAATGAGAACAGTGGGAAGAGGGTGGGCATAAGTTGGGACCTGTCTCCAAATGCTCTCTAGCCTCCTCCTGTTTCTCTTCAGTGCCGCAGCTGCTGGTTATACCAAGCAGCTGAACAGGCTCGGGAATGAAGGGGGTGTTTTGGAGCGATCATGTCAGCTGCCCTAGTGGTGGCAGCATACCATTTAAATGATAAGAGCTAGATTCAAAGCCCCCTGCTATGTCATAGATAAAACAGAGAAGTAAACTGATGGAATTAGACTAGGATGTCCATTTCTGTTAAGATGTTAATCCATTAGTTAAGATAGTATACAATTCATTGATGAGAGGCTAGCTTGTTGATTCTAAATCTATAGTTTAATTTTCCATTTCAACTGTTTTATGGATGGATCTTCAGATCTTTACCCTCACCTTCCAACACTTTCCATGACCTTATTTAACAACCTGTCTCGCATCCCTGTATAGTTGTTTTCAGTTATCAATAACAGCTCTGTTTCCTTCATACTTTATGCTTTTTAAGATGGAGTTCTATCATGCCAAGATTTGAGAATACAGGTTTTCTGGCTCATGATTTGCTTCGTGCCCATTTCTGAATATACAGTGGTGTTCTGCATAGCGACGTTAATCCGTTGCAGGATTAACGTCGCTATCCGGATTCGTCGCTATGCGAACGTTTAATGCGTTCCTATTGGGGAAAAACTCACCGCTATGTGGGGAATCCTCCATCCGGCCACCATTTTCACCACCCGGTAAGTGAGGGCAGCCCGCGAAAACGCGGGCGGCCATTTTGTTGACCCGCCAGCCATTTTGGAACCGCCGATCAGCTGTTCCCAAAACATCGCAATGCGAAGATTGGTAAGCGAAACGCTTACCAATCATTGCAATGCGATGTTTTGCCTATTAAAACATTGCAATGTGATCACATTAGCGATCGCAAAAAACACGTCGCTATGTGGATTCGTCGTTAAACGGTGCGCTTGTTAAATGAGGCACCACTGTATTTGTTATGTCTTGCCTTTTCTCCAGTTAACTGATGGCAGTGTATTTGTCTGTCATCCTTCCCACTTTTTATTCAAAATAACCCTATGAAGTAGGTCAGGGTGAGACAATATGTGTGACTCATTGTAACCCATGAGTTTCCCAGCCATTCGGATTTCAAGGCAAGGCTTCTGGGTCACAGTCAACTATTCTAACCATTATCATACACCATGCTAATTGGGGGATTCTGAAAGTTGTAGTCCCCGAAGAAACTTTTCTAATCTCAGGGGGGAAAATCCCACCAACTGCTCTTCCTAGCTCAGTTTGTTTGCAAGGGCAGCATTCAAATCCTGGAGCTGTTTAAGGAGTTAATCTGAGGAGCTGAACCTTGACTCAAGTGGCATTTTGTTGTGATCCCTTAACATTTGAGTGCTGACAGACTGCTGCTCAAAACAGTGGAGTTCTCCATTTCATTCAGCACCTATCTGGCGATTGGGTTTGTGTGTTAAGATGAAATAGCTGGAAGGAAGGCTAAACCTCTGCTACCTATTCATGGTGGCTCCAACCCCTGTCCCTATGTGCTTATTTAGAAATAAAGAAAATGATCCCTCATACACAGTCTATTGACCAAGGTCGTTAGAACTGGAACAGAAGTAGCAAAGACAGCCTTTGGGGCCCATTGCTCCCGGAAAGTAACATCTGGTCTCTGCACATGCAAAGAGATTGCAATGGTCAATACATGGCAAAGATCTAGGATCTGTCTCCAGATACAGTGCACAGTTGTCCGTGCAAGGGGTCTCTAAAGGCATCATGTGAAACCAATGTGCCAGACATGGGATGCAACAGGGAAGCCAGCTACCTGGTCAAGATTTCCATCAATGCTTATTTCTGCCCAGCATATATGAAAGATATCCAAACCTAACCTAAAAACAACAAAAACTCTGTGGTCCTTTCACAATAAGCAAGGGCAGGTAATGACTTCATTGTTATTGTCACATAACTTCATGACAGAACCAACTTGTTGTTTAGTTAAGTCATGTCTGACTCTTCGTGACCCCATGGACCAGAGCATGCCAGTCCTTCCTGTCTTCCACTGCCTCTTCCATGACTGAGCAAGGATTCGAACCCATGCCTCCTGAGTCCTGTTGTTCTGTCCACTTCACCACATTAGGTATTGATACCTTTATTAGATAATTTTTTAAAAAATGCTAGCTTTCAACATATATTTGTTTTCATTAGGCTATGCACCAATATATTGGGGATTGTGGAGAGAGAAAAAGCATATGAACATGCCAAAAAGGTATTCCAGTGTTCCTTTTATGGAAGCCACTCTATGTTTGAACTGAAGGAATATACCCCTTCCACAACTTTTTATTTTCTAGGCAGTGGGATCTGAAAAAGAGGTTGAGAATCTGGTGCTGGCGATATCCTGGTTCCTATGGGGACATGGTGGTGCTGCGGGCTAAACCACAGAAGCCTTTGTATACTACAGGGTCAGAAGACCAGCAGTTGTAAGATCGAATCCACGCGACAGAGTGAGCTCCCATCACTTTGTCCCAGCTCCTCGCCAGCCTAGCAGTTCGAAAGCATGTAAATGTGAGTAGATAAATAGGTACCATCTCGGTGGGAAGGTAAACAGCGTTCCGGGTCTAAGTCGCACTGGCCATGTGACAACGGAAACTGTCTTTGGACAAACTCTGGCTCTACGGCTTGGAAACGGAGATGAGCACCGCCTCCTAGAGTCGAACACGACTGACTAAATGTCAAGGGGAACCTTTACCTTTATGACCATAAACAGACTTCAGGACCTGAAATACCCAATGTAGTCAAACTATCCCATGAGTTTTTGGCAAGAAATGACTTTCTGGGAGTACAGAGGCCTCTGTGAGATGTTCTAAAATCCTCTGTGCAGAGCATCCCCATACAAGATGGGCTTTGCCAGATGTTTCTGCCAGAGTTTATTATTGTACTCTTCTGGACTATAACTCCTAAAATCTCCAGCCAATGTAGTGAAGATCAATATCGGCTTGCCAATTTTGGGAGATAAAGACCAAAAGTGTAAAATTTCTAAGGTGTGTTTGTGGCCTACATCGTCACCGCAAACACATTGCCAATGCTCAAATGTACAAGGAAAGGTCCCTGTTGGTGAAGACTGCTATAAGTGAAATGTCATGGAGAAAGTTGCATGAAATCAAGAGTGACCACAATGGTGTTACATCCTAGTAGTGATTTGTGCTATGTCCCTCTTTTTTATTCAACCCACTGTTCTCATACACTTATTCAAAATACAGATCCATGATTTTCTTTGCAACATATAAGGTGACTTACACAAGAAGAAATCATGGCTGAAATCCCATTGCTTAATGTATTGTCACAGTAGAGCAGACCCATTGAATCAGTGGGTATTGGATGAGTCAGCACCTACACACTGTTAGTTCCATTGATTCCAATGGGCCAACTCAAGTAGAGACATACTACTTGTATGCTAAAGTAACTCACAAATGAATCAGAGAAACTTATGAATCAAAGGAATTTGACCCAAAAAATTGTCACTGATACAATGGGCCTTCTCTAGTGAAGCTTACTACACTAAGCAACAGGATCTTAGCTATAATATCAGTAAGAATTATACTAAGTAGCATTAAAAGTAGCTACTGAAAGCAATACAAATCAGAATCAATAAAGAATGTAAAGAAAAACTTTAAAGTTAATTTAAAATTAAACTCCTACTGAAAAGAGAGTTGGAGTGTAATCCTATACTAACAAATGGAGCCCTCTCTAAGAGTATAAAACAATGAAATGGATACAAAAAATATTAATTGATCCAACATATTTTAGACTTTTGTGTGGCTGTGTTCTACAGTGTAATCAGATACCAGTGGCTTGTGGGCAATTGTTGGGAGCAGTGTTTCATCCTGACGTTTCATAGAGGAAGGCTGAAATCAGATGTCACTTCTAACCAGAGTTCCCCTGAGGAAGGATTGTTGTGAATAAAAGGGTCTAAAGTGTATTGGGCCAGTAATACTTTTGTTATGTTTAGCGATGTCTTCATAGCAGGATAGGTGAGTTCAGCAGGGCTGAGTGGCATTTTCCACATTTGTTGGCAGTCTAAGTGTTGTGCTACCAAGTGGGTGGAATGGGGGGGGGGGAGATAAGAGACTTATTTGCCTGTGTTGTATTTTCATTTAGAGAGTCAAAAATGGATTTATATGTAAAAACAATTTGTTGAATGGAAAATGCCCTTTCACACCCTCTAGTGGTAAAAAATGTTCTAAAAGTAAATAGATTTTTGTCTTCATGGGGAGCTTCAAAACATGGCAGAAGTGCCCTTCATGACCTCTATAGGCCAAAGAGAGACTTGAATAAAACATGTTTGAAAAAAATGTGGAACAGTGGGGGTGGCTGGGGAAATAGAAATGGTCCTGGATCTGCATGTTGCAATTAAACAATGAATTTTTAGTTTGTATTCTCGAACAATCCCACACACTACACCAGAACACAGACAGAATTCTAGCTCCTATCCTCTGAAGATGCCAGCCACAGAGACTGGTGAAACACTAGGAAGAAAAACCTCCAGAACACAGCCAAACAGCCCGAAAAACCTACAACAACCATCAATTCTTAGTTTGTTTTCACATTCCACCTTTCTTCCAAAAACAGTGCCCGAGGCAACTAAGATAAACCAGAATGAAAATCTAAATGCAAGGAATATATCTATTGGTTGTTGTAGGATTTTTGGGCTGTCTGGCCGTGTTCTTGAGAACCTCAAGAACACGGCCAGACAGACCAAAAAACCTACAACAACCATTGGATCCCAGCCGTGAAAGCCTTCGAGAATACAATATATATATTAATAATAATAATTGCATGCGATCAAGTCAATTCTGACTAATGGCAACCAGGATTTTCTCTTTGAGGAGTACTCAGAAATTTACCATTCCCCCCTTCTGGAGGTGCCCTGGGACAGTACTGCTTGTACAGTTATACTGTCTGGCTTTTCTGGGAAACGCACTGGGAAATCAAGGTCTAAACGTCCATGTTTTTAGGCAGATGCCTAACTCAATAAGCTGTTATTATTTTTTTTAGATCCTACTAAAACTTGACCAGCTTGTGCAAGCTTTCGAAGTCTCCGGAACTATTACCAGACAAGGTGTTTAAAGGATGGGGAGAAATATAATGATCTAAATGTTGCAGCCATGAGGTCTGCAGTGAAATTTACATATAATCTGACACCTGCATGCCTACCCAGAATAACTGCAACCTCTATCTTGGGACTAAGTAAATGAATTGATGGTCCATTTTAGGAAATAGAATTGGGGTGCCCTAAATCCTGTTATCCAGGATGGGACAGAATACAAAAGGAAGAAGTTTTTTAAAGCAATTATGATTGCTAGTTCTATTACTTTCAAGAAACTTCACACTACTATTTTTTATGCAACCAATTCATCAAGTACCTTTGGAAAAATAGCTTTTGAAAGTCTCCTTCAGAATTATGTCAAATTCATCCATCCACACTTCCTTGTAACAATTTTGAGTAGATTAATTATTTGAAATTGCATGCAAAACTTCAATGGAAATTAGCAGTATCATTTCATGCAATGCAAATTGCATGTAATTACATGGTATTATCTGGTAACTTACTACATAAACAGGAAAGTTAATTGCTTCTATCTAAACCAGATAAATTTGCAGCAGGCAGCTGCTTTTATGCACACACACTCAGTAATTCATAGGATATGCATACCTCGAGCTAAATTTCACTTCTTTTGTTTGTATACCACCTAGAAATAGAATTTGATGCCAAATGCAAAATGGATATGCTAATGAGCAAAAAAAATTATCCTAGTAACTACTCGATTTTTAAAAGCTGAATTTAAAATATTTAGGCTCCAGATTTACATTTTCCTCAGCACGAAGCTGGCATCAAATGTTATTTAATATACTGTGATATAAATATTTTGGTATTATTGGTATTGTGTTTTTTAAATCTCTACTGTGGATCAAGTAAGAAACATAAATAGTTCAAACAAAGAGTCTAGTTATGGTTGCTTTCTCATTGGTACACATACACTCAGAACAAGCCACCCTCGATAAATCCAAATCCCTGAAAAATATACAATGAAGCCCAAGACATTTTGCTTTCTGTGGCAAGTTGATATTCCCTCTTTCCATATACAGAAGTGATCTGGAATGGCAGCTGAATTTTTCTCCAGTTTTGCTAATGTGATGGTGCCATCCATTGTCTGAAAGAAGACAACTAGTTTAAGAGGTGTGTGAAAGCCTGTGTCTCAAAGTATGAAGATTTAGGGATTCTGGAAACTTGGGGATTGTGGTTCAATGGTGAAGGAAAAATCTGTTCTCCAACAGAGGGTTTTTGCCACTAGGAATTGTGGGGATCAGAATGAATGGCTGGGAAGCTGCCATGGCTTCTCCCAGTGTCTGCTCCATAGATTGGCTCTCGCAGCAGTAGGGCTGACCTTGCCTCCATGACTTCAGAGAACATGTGCAGAAGAGTTATGCAGCATCAGATTCTATTTCCAGTCTACATGCATTGATTATGATGTGTACAGAGAATCATCACACCTAGCACTATAGTGTGTGGGGGGGGGGTCTGTGTGCTTGACTTGGATTCTTGTGATCTGGAATCTTGAAGCTGTGGAACTGTGGGTGACTGAGAAACTACCTCTCTGTCTCTCCCTCTCCCCCCCCCCCTCAGTCTGACCTATCTTCTATTGTTGTTATTTTGAGGATCCTTTTCTTTGTTTATGTCAGAAGCACAATGGTGCAATTAATAAATATATCAAATAATTTTTGCTCAGTAACAGGCAGCATTAAGAGCATTTGAGACAGTTAACATCAAGTCTTCCATGGTACATATTAAGGGGCATAAAGTAGACTGACAGAGGTGTGAAGTTGCCCATTCTCCATTTGTGCAAATAATTGTGTCCGTGCAAATTCTCCATTTTCTTAAGTTCACTTTGGTTCTGCCAACTCCACTCCATAACCTATTAGTGACTTTCGGGTAGCCCAGTTCTTGGTGTGACTAAGGGCTAAACTCACCTGGGATTGAATTTTGCAGCCAAGAGTTGCTTTTCCCCTCTTCCTGTAGGTGCGGTTACAGAACATTAATAAGCTGTAAACAAGACTTTTGAGTCAAATTCCTCATCGTGTTCTTTCTTTCTTTCTTTCTTTCTTTCTTTCTTTCTTTCTTTCTTTCTTTCTTTCTTTCTTTCTTTCTTTCTTTCTTTCTTTGTTTGTTTCTTTCTTCCTTTCTTTCAGCTAGGTACCCTAGAGCAACAGCATTAGCCCAAAGCTGTTTTTTTTAATTTAAAAAATGCATTATTTGTTCCCCATCAGTCACTGTGTCATCACACCTACTACAGCACAGACTTTTCTTCAGTCCAAATGATTGCACTGCCTGAACCAAGGGGTATAGATCTGCTGCAAGGAAAAAGCAGAACCCCAGCAGTGGGGGGGGGGACTACAGATGGGGGGACTCTGGGCTAATTCATATTTTCTTTTACATAATGTAGTCATTAAAAATGTGGACCAGACTATCCCGAATTTTCCCTCACTTTCTGTCAAAGTAATCACAGTCTTATGAGGGAAACAAAAGGGGAGGAAAATAAATGGAAATTAACAACTGGAGTGTGCCTTTAATAAAAAATAAATTTCAGTGGATTATATATTTAACAGAAGCAAGCAAGAGGGGGAAAATATTTATAATATTAACAGATAGTATTATAATACCATTTGTTGCATATCTATTTTCAACATAACAAAAACATGTTGAATGTTGTATTCATACTCAGAACAAAACGTAAAAACAAATGTCCTTGTGCTCAGGATAGCTAGCAGTCCCCTAACCCAGGCCTTGAAGAAGCTGTGTCCTGTCTCTTCATTCCTGTGTCCTGTGAGTGTTTAAAAGTAGGCCTGCAGGTTAATTAGTGCTGCAAATACCCTCAACTCCTCTGGAGCTGCTTCTCCTCTCCTAGACCAAAATGAACCACAGGAGAACCTTCAGAATCATCAGAACATTCCACTTACAGTGCATGATCCAATAGCTATCTTGGAGAAGAAAAAGTTGGAATAACTGCAACCTGTGCTCAACGATTACAGCCATACTGGGTTAGTTCTTTCTCAAATACCAAAAGCACTCAAGTGTCTTAAAATGACATAATGGATTATTTAATAATATAAACTATTTCCCAGGCAAGTTGGGAAAATCACGTCATAAATCATTATAAACCTACAGGGATGGCAGAAGGGAGGGAATTCCCACAGATGATGTTAAAATAAAATATGTTTTGTTAATAAAAGTTCTCCTGTAGACCCGCAGGAGGTGCAGTTATAGTAACTCACTGACTCATACAATTCATCATGTAACTGACTATCATACAATTAATCAGCTACAGTATAAGTGACTGATCTCATCATACAGTCAGCTAATGTGTTGTAAGCAGAAACATGCTATATGAGAACAAAGTAGATCAGTGAAGAAGAACAAAGTACAGTGGTGCCTCACACAACGATGTTAATTGGTTCCAAAAAAATCAACGTTGTGTGAAACATCGTTCTGTGAAACACCATTTCCCATAGGAATGCATTGAAAACCGGTTAATCCGTTCCAATTGGAGCGGATTGCCATCGCTGAGTGAAAATCCCCATAGGAAACATCGCTGTGTGAAACAATGTTTCCTCCATTGGAATGTATTGAAGCCGACTCAATACATTTCAATGGCTTTGCGAAGTCCGTTTTTGCTCATTTAAAAGTGCCTTACAATGTTTGGAAGCTGTTTTAAATGCTTGCAATGGTTAGCCCACCTCCTGAAACCTATGCAAACTGATTTTGCTGTTGTTCTGACACTTCGTTAATTTATGATGATTTCTTGTTTTCTCCATTGGAAACCATTAGACAGACCATTCAATGGTTTTCAATGGAGAAAACAAAAAATTACCATAAATTAACGAAGTGTCAGAACAACACCAAAATCAGTTTGCGTAGGTTTCAGGAGGTCGGCTAACCATTGCAAGCATTTAAAACGGCTTCCAAACATTGTAAGACACTTTTACAGGAACGAAAAAGAGACATCATTGTGTGAAAATCCCCCATAGGAAACATCACTGTGTGAGGCGGCAAATTTAACAGAAAAAGGCATCGTTGTGTGAATTCATCGTTGTGTGAGGCACCCATTGTGCGAGGCACCACTGTAACATGTTGTGGCAAGATGCATGCCTTTGGACATGTACTTGCAATACTTCTTGACAATAGAAACAGATAGGAGCTGAGGAACACCTTCACATACAATGAAAATCAAGGTCGAAGCAGACTTTTCATCCAGAAGACAAATAGTATGTTTATAGGCGAGAGTCACAATCTGTGAAATCACTTCTCTTCAAGGATGGGAAACTCTGGCAGATGCCAAAAATGCCAATAAATGTGAATTATCATAATTATAATAAACTGGATGTGGCTAGATGTTCACCTTCAGTTTTGAAAAATGATACTTTTAGTGTTTGAGCATGTGGGTGAGAGGCCATGGTTTATTTAAAAGATGAATTACCAGTCCATCTTCCCACCCCATTTGCTTGCTCACAAAACAGTTCAGGATCAGATTCAGATAGGCTGAGCCTATGGTGGACCAGTCCCCCACTGCACAGAAAGACTAACACTGGCATTGTTTGATGAAAAGGTACATATGTGCTTCCCTCATGTGCCCTTCCCTCATTCCAGTAATGGTGAACCCACATAATCTCCTAGTTTGTATATGTACAAGCATACATACTTGTGCCATCAGTTCTCATCTGATTTATGGTACTCCTAATAGGGTTTTCAAGGTATACAAGATATTTAAGGAGTGATTTTACCACTGCCAGGCACATCCTAGTGAATTTTCATGGCACAGCAAGTTTTCACACCTAGATCTCTTGATTCCTAGCCTGTAAATCTACCTTGTATATCATACTGGCAATATTGTACTAAATATTAAGTTTATTTTATTATAAATATTGTATTTTACATTGCTATATATATATTAGATTACCCTAGCACATTTGATCATTTATACACTCATGTGTACATATGTTTGTCTGATCAGGAATGGAGAGGGGTTGATTTTACACAAGAATTTCCCCAAATTAGTGAAGGGACAAAGGAAAAGAAAGGTAACTAGGAGGCGGTCATAAGTCCATTTCTGGTTTGGTATTTTTAAAAGAAATGGTTAGAAGTGGAAGCTTCCAAATTACTTTCATAAGTAAGCAAATTATAATTTTTTGAATGGGGGTCCTGGAGGACCCCTTAAATATGTGTATGCACACAAACACACATTGTTTTTTGTTGTTGTTGTGGATGCTATATAATATGCAAATATTGTAACTGGTTTACTGTAAGACAGGTGTGTTGCTTTTTGTTGTTTTCCAGGGATATGCATAGTTCTTCAGCTGCTGATAAAACTGATCGAAACTGATTAAAATCTCACCTGACTCAGGTCGCACACTCAGAACTGAACTAGGAATGACTCATTTTACATACCTATAACTAGGCACAATGTAGTTCTATTCAGGAGGAAAAATCTTGACCCTGAAGAAAGAAAAGGGTAATAGTACAAGCTGAGCAGGAACAAAAATTGTCTTCATCTCCATATGACTGAGAATGACCGGATAACTGGTTTTTGGCAGGAGCATTGCCAGGTATAAGATCTTATCCAGCATATCTGACATCATAATCTGTGGCATTTAAACCTGTGGAATGTATTGCCTCACTTATAAAACACAGAAGTATTCACTAACACATATGAAATAGATGACAGCTCCCTTAGCATTGCTGCATGCATGGAACAGACTTGCATTAACCAAATAGGGCGGTGATTTACATCATGCAGAAGCAATGCTGCTGAATCAGCTAACAGGTGGGGAAATCTGGCAGAACTAGAAGGCCAAACATACATTTCTGAAGTGTATTATGTGCGTACATTTTAAACAATAACTTTATTTTGGATGCTAGTCGATAAACAGAATGTACATTGACTAAATATTTTTAGAAGCTGAACTATAACTCCCAGAATTTTACAAACAGGGTCACCATAGGGATTCTAACAGTTGTAGTCCAAAAAGTGACTTTTCCAAACTCTGATTCAGTATGTAACATGTATATACATCAATAGCTTTTTTTTTCTTTTAAAAGAGGTAATAACTCTACTCCACCCCCTTTTTGTGGTTACATTACCACACTTAAACATGAAATCTTTCAACACTGGTTTTGGTACAGTGAAAGCATTGTTTGTATTAGTAATGGCTCAGATAACCATTTGGCTTTAAAATTCTGGACACATGGTGGTTCAGCCATACTTTTCATACTGATGACTAGAAATGACACATTTATTATTTTATTTTATTTGGCTTTTATACCGCCCATCTAGACAAATCTACTCTGGGTGGTTTACAGTCCAAGAAAGGCAATAACATTACAATCTTCAATAAAAAAAACTAAGACAAGCCAAAAGCAGAGGAAAATTAAGTAGTGGCATATGGAAAGGCCAGCCTGAATAGCCAGGTCTACAATTTACTCTTTAAAACTTCATTATATTGTCAGTGGTACCAGCAAAGATATTAGAGCAAACATTCCTACTTTAATTGTGTATGTTTTGTTCAAGAGAGACAAGGCTGTTTTGATATCTGACATAAGATGATTCTTAGAAATGACATACAGATGTATGTCAATAACAGCAGGTTTGCTCAAAGGTTTACAAACCATGTGCCAGGCACTATCTAGGACTTAACAGGAATATATTTTTTTTAAAAGACAGTAGATAGACTTGGGATGTTCAGAAACATAATGAAAGCAGACTTAGATAGCACAGACAAAATAACCAGACCTTCAGATGAACAAGCAAGAAGAAAAACAAGAGTTCATGGGAAAACACTAATGCTATTTAGACATTGGAAAGTCTGCTTTTATTAACATCATTTGAAGAGAGCTCATAGCCACTCTCCCCTCTATTGGCACTTTGCCTATACAATTACTGACAATGAGTCTAAAGAGAAAAAGTTCCTGCTGGTCTGTAACTTCTGCACATGTGCACATGTGCAAGGTGAAATTCTGGGTTCTTGTTTATTTGCAGAGTATATACATGAGGAGAAAACACTTCAGACCATTGGTCACATGACATGAAGAAAACAATGATGGAAAAGACAATGTTAGGAGCTCCTCTTGTAAGCAAACTGATAAAAACGGGTTTTCTAATGTCTGAGCAGGACTAGTGGGCTCAAGAAAGAGTTAAATTAGGAATAATTACAGAAGAAAAATGAATGTTCAAATACAAACAAGGCCTACTTAAAGAGACTAAGTTTGTTGTGAAGCATTTATTTCTAGGGTTGATTCCAAAATGGTAGTTTTCCTCAATGCACAGAGGTAGAAGGCAGCAGGTGTACACATTATGGAAGATCCTAAGATACCTCACAGCATTAACTTTCTATTTTTCTGTCTCTCTGTGTTATTTGATCTTGGACCCTGGTTCATTAAAGTGAATTTTAAGTGCAGAATCCTTAACAGCAGATTAGGAGCTTGTTCATTTCCCCCCAAAAAACTATATTTAATGTTCATAGGAACAATACAGCTGTGCTTCCCATTAATTCTTCAGAAACTATGCCAATTGGTAATCAGCCATGTTAAAGAAGTCATTTCTCACATCTTTGTCTCTTCCATATTTCTCCATGTGGCATCATTCAGCTGGATTCAGTTATCAGCTGTGTTATGAATTCTAGTTCTCTATGCAAGAGTGACAGAAAATCAACACAACACAGTTCTGAAACATTTGAGCTATACTAGTGCTGAACATGTTCATCAAGCAAGAAACATCAATAATAGTTGTAGGGTTTTTTTTGACTTAAACTGTGTTCTGGAGGTTTTTCTTCGTAATGTTTTGCCAGTCTGTGGTTGGCATCTTCAGAGGACAGGAGTTAGAACTCTGTGTTCTGGTGTAGTGTGAGGGATAGTTGAGTATTTGTAGCTGTGACATCAGTTTTTTGTTCTTTTCAGGAGATAGGGTGATTATGGTGATCAGAGTGTTTTTTGTTGTGGATATATTGTGATAAGTGGGAGATGATCTGTCACTGTGACTGATGGGTGTTGTTAGCTAGTTTTTTGTGTGCAGTGATCGCTGGTCCTTGTGGCTGGGTAGACTTCATTGACCTTTTTGCAAGCTGTATTTTTCAGTGCTGAGAGCCAGGCTTTGTTAAGTTTTAGACTGTCTCTTTTTTTGTTGAAGTTCTGCTGATGTTTGTGGATTTCAATGGCTTCCTTAAAATAACATGATTGCTGGTGTTGTCCAGAACTTCAGTGTCTTGAAATAGAATTTCATGTCCAGCTTGTTTCAGGGCATGTTCAGCTACTGCCAATTTTTCTGGTTGTTTTAGTCTGCAGTGTCTTTCATGTTCTTTGATTCTGGTGTGGATGCTGCGTTTTATGGTCCCAATATATACCTGGCCACAACTGCAAGATATCTGATATACTCCTGCAGTGGTGAGGGGGTCGCTTTAGTCCTTTGCTGACCAGAGACTGGCAAAATGTTAGGAAGGAAAACCTCCAGAACATGGTCAAACAGCCCGAAAAACCTACAACAGCCATCGGATCCTGGCCATGAAAGCCTTTGAGAATACATTAAATATCAGTAATGTCTGCATTTATTTTACACTGAATGTTTTATTTCCTTTGCCAGAATTTCTACCATTTAGACAACTGGTATAGTAATCAGTAAAAATGGACGTTACAGATAATTTGCCTTTAGAAGTGGGGATTCCTTAACTTCTGAAAAGTGTCTGACTTGACAGCATGATTTTGTTTTCACTCTGTGCAATTTGCTTGATTTTATTATTGGTCTTCAAAACTTAATCATGGAATTGTTTACAAATCTGATTTCTAAAATTAAAGACTTCTGCATCCATATGCTTCAACAGTAACACATTTTCAGCTCCAGTCATGGGCTATCTATGTTCTATGTCAGCACAGGACCTAAAATAACTCCTAGATCAAACAATCAAGGCAAGAAGCTGCTTTAATCTGGGGTGAGCAAATAGTGAGGTCTCAAAATAACAATGCTGTATTGATAAGGGCTCACACTATCACCTTAGCTGCAAATGTGGCTAGGCTTGAAAGTAGCAGCTGGGAGCCTGGCATTTAATGCCGCTCAGGCCAAGGGCCCATCTAGTCCAGCTTCCTGTATCTCACAGTGGCCCCACCAGATGCCTCTGGGAGCACACAAGACAACTAGGTGCCTGTCTCCTGATACCACTCCTCTGTATCTGGCATTTTGAAGTACCTTCCTTTTAAACCTGGCGATTATACCTGCAATGAACTTTTCCTCCAGAAATCTGTCAAATTCCTAGACCCTTTGTCCAAGACCTGTTGAAATGGGTTGCCACCATTAGCTAGATGTATAGAGAATTTTTGATTTCACACCCACCACTATTTTCAACCCTGCTATTGCTAATGAACTCAAAGATCTTACATATGCTTTGTGGGGGGAATTTATGTGAATCTTTCATTTCAACAGTAGAAGTGTGTGCTTGACTTTCTGGCTGTTTTCCATGTCTTGTTTTTCACAGACTTTGAGGGAAACTGTTTCTTCAATGCATTAAATATCTAGAGGTTTTCTAGAGAAACATCCATGAAAGATCTTTGCAGGGTTTGCACAGAATATGGGACACGAGAAAATGTGGCTCAGATACTCATTTTGCAATGGTTTACAGTTTTATGGAGGTGCCCCAGGCCAGCCTTGCCACTGAACAAAGTGACAGCAGCCATCTTGGACAGCAGATTTAGGGTGTCATGAAAGGACCATAAATTGTTAGTTACTACATTTCTGATTGCTACTACTGTATTTTCACTGCTAGGATGGGGGTGGGGAAGATACCCGAGAGATTTTCTGCACTCTGGAGGAGAGACATCATCTGCTATCACCTCAGGAAGCAAACTGCCTTGAGCTGTTTTTAACATGCAATCATATAACCTCAGAGTATACACCACTGAGTTTCAGAGTAACTTCTGAGCAAACGTGTATAGGATCCTGTAGTTAGATAACACAACTAATAGTTAAATTGGGGGGGGGGGGGCTTCGTTCCATGCCAGAGTCAGGTCATCAATTTCTTTCATATCCTTTTCCTCTTAGCTCAGTTAGTTGAGTACCTGGCTTGTGGAGCAAGAGGTCAGGAGGATTCTGGGAGAAGAGCCAACCCGTGTAGCCTTGAGCAAGGAACACAGTCCCAACTGGCCCCAGAAGAAGAAAAATGACAAACCATTTCTCAGTATTCTCTCCCTAGAAAACCTGGAAAGGGTCATCATAAGTCAGAATTGAATTAACATCATCATCATCATCATCATCATCATCATCATCATCATCATTATTATTATTATTATTATTATTATTATTATTATTATTATTATTATTATTATTATTATTATTATTATTATTATTATTATTATTATTATTATTATTATTATTATTATTATTATTATTATTATAACACCAGGCATCATGATGATGATGTAGTCTTCCCAAAGGTTGGACTAAATGGCCCTAGAGCCTCTCAGAGTCTCTATATAAGCAGAAAAATGAGAATGCCAGGATCACAATGGAGTAAACAGCATAAAACAGCAGCACCCAAAGCTGTGCTGGCAGATGCATTCTGCAAACTGGTGTCTCTGCATTGCAGATCCAATACAGAATCCGAAGGAAAAACAGAATAGTTATTGCATTTTCAATAGGAAAGGACAGTCTTCCTTAGAAAAGAGCACAATCAAGCCCTCATCAATCCGATTTAATCACGTCATATTAAAGGTGATTATCATTGTTTTTCAATAGGCACAAAATAACTCTTAGGTGGAGTCAGACAAAGGGCACATAGTAGAACCTCTGTAGATTCTCAAGAGATTTTTACAACCTTGGTGGGACACACATGATTGAATACTGACAAAACATCATATAGCTCTTAATAGGATTTAGATTTTGTCTTTTAATCCACCTCAACCATTTGATCTTTGCCTACTCTTTCTTTATCAGCATAAAACATTGAGAGTCAACGCTGTATGCCTTCTCATTATCTGCCCTGTAAAACTGCTCAGAAATGTGATCAGGCCCAATTAATGTTTCCGTAACGTCATGGGCCTCTTGGCAATATGCTTTGTACTTTCCTGCACGTTTTCCAGGGCAGCATCCAGGCTTTTCCAGGCCAAATGGGGGATAGGGATGTGATTCTAGATAAACAAGCTCACAGCAGGAAGGTAAGCATAGTTATCATAGACAGTAAGCAAAAACCTATTATGAGGTCTGATCTTTCTGTACTCAAAAAAGAACAGCCTACATACACATATGTATGACACCACTGGGAGATCCTAAGTTTTATAAATATATCAGACTAGAGGAGAGTATTTAGAGGAAACTTATGAGGGAACAGCCCAGTGAAGACTGAGTGTGCTCAATAGTCACCAAACATTGTGTATGTATTGTTGGAGAGGGAGTAGAAAACTCTGAGAAAAAGAATAGAATATCCTAGAAAGGGGTATTACTGATGTGCTGGAACCTTGAACACAGGGTAATGTAATAATGCAATATTCAATGCAGCATTATTTGAAGAACGAAATGCATGCCATCATTTTTTTGTCTTCTTACAACAATCAGTTAAGCTAAGAATTACTCATTTTCCTATGGAACTTCCAGATTGAATGAGACTTTGATACAAAGTTTCCCAGGATCTAGTCCAACACTATCAAAGAATCACAAGAGCTGTAAGATCATCTAACATAACCTTGGTCAGGGTAAGCTCATCCTGCACTGCAGGATGCATTTACGGCAGTCCAACAAGGGGTTCTTCCAACCCGTATTAAATATCAGGAAAACCCACCAACTCCGAAGGAAGTTGTTCTTTTTTTAGAAGCCTGCTTTTCTGAAATTGCCACCCATTTAGTCCAGCCCTGCTCTCAAGAACGAAAGACCACAGATGGTCCAGCTTCTGCACAGCAGCCCTCCAGATCCCTGAAGACCGCTAGGCTTGGAAAAGTTGCTTTGTTTTGGACTGCAACTCCCAGAATTCCTCGTCCCCGTTGGCGACAGACTTCTGGGAATTGCAGTCCAATCAAACACATCAGGTTGTCCCAAACTCTGCAGCACTGTTAGAGGAGAAGCATATCTAGACTATGATTCCCGGAGGAGGAAGGCAGGGGCTGAATCCCCTCCGTTTGCCCTTCATCCTTTGCTCCGCTCCTCAGAAAACAGCCTTCGGCGCAGGATGCTCCTCTGGAAAGAAGCTCGTCCTTGAATTTCTCCTTCAAAGCCCACCCCACGGACGACGGGGCACGGCAGTCAGGTGAGGCGGCTTGCCCTCCGGCTGGCTTGAGAGGGCGGCCCGGGCGGCCTACCTGCGCGTGGGCGGAGCTCCGGCCGGCTGCACCTGTCCGACGGGGCCCCGCCCTTCCTTCTGGGCGCCGCCGCAACGCGCTCGCCTCCTGGGCTACCTTGCGCGTCTGGGCGACGAAGCGAGCGGGCGCGCCTCGCACGGGTTCCGCCGCTGCCGCCGCCGCCGCCGCCGCCGCGTGGGGTCATGGCCGGCCTGCTCCGCAGCCTCTTGGATTCTCAGCCGGTCGCCCGCTTCCAGCGCCGCTGCGGGCTCTTCCCGGCCAAGGAGGGAGGGGAGCCGGCGGCGGGTAAGGGCGGCCCCCCGCGCCCCCTCTCTCCGCCGGGCGCCTGCAATGGGTGCAGCCCGGCCGAGAAGCGCCCCCGGCGCGCTCTCGACCACGGCGGCCTTGGCAACGGCCGGAAGGTACAGTACTTGGTGACAAGGGAGCGCAGGGTGGGGGCGAGCGTCAGCTTGGAGGGCGAGCCGCGCCGGCGCCCAGGCGGCAGCCTTTGCCCTAGAAGCGCGCCGGTGGCCCCTTCCTGGTCCGGGTATTCAGGGCTCTGAGGAGTTTAGACCTAGGAAACGGCCGGCTTCCTTCCTTCTCGGGGTGGCGAGTTTTCGATCCGGGAGGGCGCGACGTGCTTTCGGTCTTTGCCCGCGTCGCTGCTACCACTACTACTACTACTACCAGCACCACCACCACCACCACCATCATTGCGCTCCAGTCCATCCTCTTTTATGGAGGCAGGCGAACTTCCTGTTGTTGCCTGCAGGTGAAAGGGGAGACTCCAGGGAAAGCCCGGGAGACCCCGTTTCTTTGCAGGAATGGGGACGACCGTGCTCGGCGGGGCTAAAAAATCCTCCACACGATCCCCTGGCGGTGATAAAAACAGCACAGGTTGCTCTGGGATCGGAGCCAGCAAGATTCCCTGCTGGCGCTCTTTCTGGTGCAAATGTTCAGACGAAAACTCACCGGGACGGTGAGGAAAAATAATGTACAGGCGGAGTGGAGAGTAAGTAATAGGGTTACTATAGGATTGCAAGGAACTTCGTTAATTGGTGAATGAGGTGGCTTTTGCCAAAGATGTTGATTTTGATGCGATAACAATCAGGGTGCTTAGTGAGGCAGAGACAGTTGCATTTGAGCTAAATAGGAAAATTAGAGCAGACCTTTGGTCGAGATGAGCGAGGTATAAATCTAATAAAATAAAATAAAACACATAGGCAAAGAAACGAGGATGCCTTGTTTCTTAAAATGGTGAGTAAAGATATTGAGTAGCAAATTATTCCAGCATTTAGCAATGAGCAGAGATGGTGAAAGTTCTGTTCCGGTCTTTCCACTCCCTGATAGGACTAGCTTCTGTGTTATTAAACAGAAGACTCAGTATGCACATAATTACACGTACAAATCACTATAAAATAGATATGTTATTTTTAAGGACGGCGCAGGAAAATTACCCAATATGTTGCCTAAAGTGAAGAGGATTATATGTATTTTTGCTGCATAAACTGACTGGGCATGCTGTTTTGACACAGGTGGAAAGTGATGGCAAAGATTCTTCCTGTGGGCAGCAAGGTTGGTTAAGGATCACAAGAGGGATGTGACCCATGCGTCCCTTTTTCTCTACCACCTTGCTACTGTTCTGTGTGCTGTCATCCCCTAGAATATTCCAGGAGGTGGCCTCATTTTCTCTCCTGGTAGGGCTGGCACTTGAAGGAAGGCACAAATTTCCCTACTGTCATCAAATACCTAAATTTTTGAGAGGATCCTCTCATAATCTAGAAGGTGCTCTCAGAGGACCAGAGAATGCAGCATTGGGGAGAAAGGGGGTAGAAAGCTTTTGCTCTGTGAACTTCCTTAGCCTGCCTATCTTGAAACTAAGCCATGCATTTCTTCGTTACATTTTTATACTTAGCAAAACAAGAACGTGGCAAGGCAGGGTCAGCTTGGTCTTTTCCACTTTTTGTAAGGCTTAGCATAACCATAGTAAAAGTCCCTGCTGTGCCAAAGAACTTACTAGAGGACAACAGTGTGTACAAATACAAAGAGTGCCAGTAATTGGAACATGTTGGGAACTGTTGGGTGGGCACTGTTACCTCTGTAATCAATGTGCTGCCTATACATACCAGTAGAGTATGAAAGAGAAAGTAATATGTTGCTATTTGTAACCTAGAAGAAATGTGTCATTATTCCCCTGCACTTTGTAGGGAAGTCTGTAACCTGATCTATTTCAATTAATTTTGTCTATACTTCTGATATGGCCAGCCTTAAATGCCAGAACATCAGAGGTATTTGGACAAGGCTGCATCAACTAAATGTACAGCACCGTGGTCCAAAATTTCTTTACAAAACATGAGGTTCTGTTCCCCTTATTTGGCTGTCCTGTTTGCAAAGTGTTGCTTTGCTTGCGTATGGTTTCCTCTGCTAGGACTTACTATTTAGTCTTCCTCATATGCCTGCTCTACTCCTTCCTGTTGTTTTCATTGTTTGTTTTCCTGAAGTCAGTTCTTTACTTTGTTTTTATTTTATTCGTTACTTTTATATCCTCCAGTGAACTCAAGGCAGTATATACAGCTGTTCTCTCCGTTTTATCTCCACAACAGCCTGTGAAGTAGGTCAGACTGAGGGAGTGTGACTGCCATAAGGTGAGCTTCATGTCGCAGTGGTGGGACAGCACAAAATCTCCTCCTGCTGCTCAGTGGCAGCCTATCAAGACAGGATTTAATTTCAACTGATACAGACAGACCTACTCAGTAGAGGACTAGAGTCTGAATCTCACTATTACCACTCTAACCACTACACCTCTCTGTGTTCAATCATTGTCTTATGTCCTCTAAATCAGCCCCTTTTCTCCTGGATCCAGGTTCCTCTTAGCTACCTTCTTTTATCAAACCCTCATCTTTTTCTACAATATTTGTAGTTTAATAGTATTCGTTTTATTCATGACTTGTAAACTACCCAGAATAGTGCTTTGCATTACTAGGGTGGTATACTAGCTAGGTGGGTGGGTGGGTAGGTAGGTAGGATTCTTCTAATTTCCTGTTTGAAGAGGATTAATTCCCAGCTGTTGAATCTTGTTTAATATCGCCAATGGAATTCTGCTAGCAAAATCTCACACGTCTTCTTAAATCACCTGTCCTTTGACCTGCAGTACTTCTTCTGCTAATAATTTGCTTACAGAATCTTTCCACCTTTGTAGCTTTGACACTTACGTATCATGTCTCCCTGTGAGGTCCTGCAAGTTTGTTCTGTGGGAAATATGTAAATCCCTCATTCTTTTTTTTAATGTTTCAATTATAATGATAAATAATCTCTTACAATTTTAGTTTATTGCATGTTCCATGCTTGGATCCCACCTTTTTCTCTCTTCACTGCTTTGTTCCCCTCCCCTCATTCGTTAAATTGCTCCGACTCTTAGAGGAGAGTATGAAAACCTGAGACGTGTATGTTATAGGAGATGCAGTTTAGTTTCTGGTAGACCTCGCTTCTGGGAATAATTGCTTACATAAGTACCACAATTCTTCATTCTGTAGATTCTGTAGCACAAAGGAAAGATAAACTTTCAAGTTATAATTTCAAAGTATGTTTCATGTGTATCAATTGCCATATTTGAGATGCGTAATTCTTGCTGTACAGTGCCATGGTGGGACCGAGAGAAATGCCTCTCCTGATTATCTTAATACCTGGGTAGGCTTATAAGGGAATATATGGTCTTTTAGATAGCTTGGACCCAAGTCATTTATGGCTTTCTACATTAAAACCAGCACTTTGAATTGTGCCTGGAAACAAATTGGCAGCCAGTGGAGCAGCTGTCACAGGGAAATTTATGTTCTCTGTAACCAGCCCCAGTTAACAATCTGGCTGTGTGTTTTTGACTGGTGGGTTTTCTGAACACTTCCCAAAAGCAGTCCCATGTGGGGCACCTTACAGATGTGATTGCGTGATAAAAGAGTTGTCTGGAAAGCATCCAGAGTGTCTCAATACAGGTTCTAAGTAATTGGATGAAAACTCTTGAGACCTGAAGACCAGTTTAATCTGTCTTCAAGACATAAGATTCTCTCTTTCTGCATCATACAGCCATATACACAACCAACATTGTTGGCCACACAGATAAGCATGCCTCTGAACAGAAAGGCTAAACCCCTGTTGCAAATCACTGTTCATGTACGGTCAGTCATGCATGTGGTGACAACTTAGAGCTCAACCAATTGTGCAACTCAGACTTATTTGAGTGTACAGAAGACAGTGGGCAAGATTGCACACACTGCATGCTCAGTTCCTAATTTATGCTACAAGACAGCAACAGGATTCTGACCAAGGAATCCCAGGACCTTCTGTTATGTACTGGGCCAGCCTGAGGCCTTTTTACTGCCTGAAGCAAAGAACATGATATAAATATGTACCAAGACCAATTGGACTGACCATAGAATCTTAGTTTCACATTGGCAATGAAGCAGGGTCCTTTACTTAGAAAAGGTGGCTAAACAAAGTGAAATGATCAGGAGATTGAGGGGAATAATGCAGTGTGCCACTGCAACTCTCTAGTGACTGCCATCTGAGGCAGCTGATGCCCTTGGTCTAATAATATGGCTGGCCTCAGGATACTTTCTTCCTATGCCTTCTTTTCTATTGAGTTAGTATGGAGATATTACATTGATTTAGCACAATTTGTGTCAACCTCAAGCATTTTTATTTTCTCTACCTCTGCACAATGAAGAGAAGGGAAGGAGTTTGAAGCATCTACTTCAGGTCATTTCCTAAGCCTGGTTGGTTCTGCTTTAGGTTTGGTGGTTGGAGGGTAGATAGTGGAATAAATAGCAAGTTCTACTAGACTTCTGCTAGGCTTCAGTATAACTCATTTACTGCTCAAGAGAATACAGTATAGTTAATTTGTTTCATAACTGTAGATCATAATATCTAAGAAACATTCAGTCTAAGGGCTTGGCTAGGTAGCTCAATTAGAACGGGCTTGCTCAGGCTTGATATAATGCTGTTAAAGGTGGAAGGCAGCGGGGAAAGAAGAAGACCAAATATAAGATGAACTGATTCCTTGAAAGAGATCACAGGCTTGAGTCTGCAGGAACTAACTGAGCACGGTGGCTGAGGGAGGAGAGGACATTTTGAAGAGCACTCATTCGTAGGGTTGCCATGAGTTGGTGGTGACTTGGCAATACACAGCAACAAAGGTCACGTAGAAGTCTGTTATACCATTTGTTGCAGTCCTTGCACCCACAAGGCAAATGCACCTCAAGTGGCCCTATTTGGCCTGCCTCTCTTAAGAAGCAAAAGAGGAGGAAGGCCTTCTTATTGCCTTCTGCTGTTTCCACCTTCTGGAAGCTTTCAGTTTTTGTTTTTCTATTTTATTTACAGAGCATCAGTGCTATCTTAATGGGCTTGAAAAAAACTTTGCATCCTCCCTCTTTTAGTACCCCAATATCATCAAGTAGCTAATTTTAACAATATTGGTAAATTGAAACTTTAAAGCAGCAGGCTTCACTTTGGTTTGTTGATAGTAATTACAAAATGGAGCAGTCCTACCTGCACCTAAAAAAGAGTAAACCCTGACTGGGAGCTAGAAAGTTGTGGTAGGAACACCTTGGGTATAGACTGGCACTTATGCCATCTGTTCACCAGCTAAAGAAACCAGCATGTCCCCACAGCAGACAAAATAGCAGGACAAATGCTGATGTAGTTAACCCCTAAGTTTAGGATTGCTATGGCTTTATCAGTTTACTGGGTGTGACAATGTTTTTTTCTAGTTAATTAAGCTATAATTAACTATAATTATAATTTAATTAACTAAAAAGGAATGTTTGAGCATGTAGAGGCAGGACTGAATATTATGTTTGGCACTGACCTGATTCACAGTACACTGCAGTTCTAATCCCATAGTCAATTTATACCCCATTGGCAACCCATTTCTGTATTAAAAGGGTCACTGATGGCTTGATACAACTACAGTTTAATTTTTAATGGTGTACATCACTTTGAAGACAAATCTATTAATGAAAGCAAGGAATTGAGCATTGCCTAATCACCCCCTCCCCCGTAGGCTATATTAAACGATAGAAACCCAGAATTTAAAATCTTATACTTGGAAAATGCAAAAGGGTTTGCAACTTTAGTGTGTATAACATTGTTTTTAGTTGTGGTGGAGAATTGAACAGGTACAGAGCAATGTGTTTGATGATGGATTTGCTTATATTTTTCAGAGGAAAAATCTGCTATAAGCAGCTTCAGTTTTAAATGATTCTGATGCAGCTCAAAACATGTTGCTGGCTAAGACAGAGGGCAAGATGGTACCCCCATCCCCAGCATTCCACACAAAGATGCTGATTGGAAGCTAGTTGAACCCTCATTCAGTACTGGCTATGAGATAAAACAGTCTCCTACATCTGAAATGTAGGGGGATGAGGACAGGCTGTGTAGCACACTTCACCCTGTTGTTCAAGAAAGGGAGACAGCCCAAAAGAAAGAATAGTTGGGGGGAGTGTTGTTACTGTTTCTCAACATCTGTCATTTGAAGTGGTGCCTAACCTACATCTTGGCTTCTTCTCGTGACCTCCCAGATTGAGTCCCCAAGCCCTATGGTCCTGCAATAACATACTAAAATCAAACCATATAAATAAAATTGAATGTTAATTTATTGACATGTTAACAAATTAACATTTGCTAATGTAGATTTTTTTTGTCTCAACACACTTCTTGCTAATATGGAGAGGGGGGGTGATGGCTAGCTACATCCACGCTCTTGCCTTTTCATGCGGGCAGAGATGAGTTCTAGAGAGGCTTCCAGTCACATGCAGACTCTTAAGTGCAGAGAAGAGCCCTGGAAAATGTGGATTCTTGCTCATGTCTAGAGGTTACACATGAACAGGAATCTCTCTTTTTCAAAAGTGACATACAGATGTTTTGCCTGAAACCAGGTAAGACTTGACACCATGTTGTGATACGCCCACACATGCAAGGTCCACCCCAATGGTGCTACCTTCCCTGAAAGTGAATCAGATCTTTACATGCTCACAACAAATGAGTGTAGTGGCACTTGTGTGTCCTGTTGAATGTGTTTGCAGCATTCGCAAGATCAGGAGCTTTTGTTTGCCAGAACCACTGCAGACCTTTTCTGTGAACATACAAAGGTATGCCTGATTTCCAAGTGGTGTAGGGGTATGGAGACTGCCCTTACATAGATGGCCCCATCCACACTGTGCTTCAAACCCTATTAGGATTCAGACTGTAACGCCTGGGTAATGGAGACAGTGATAAGGGTTAAGGCTTGCCCCTTCTCTCTGTGTTGATCATGCTGGATGAGGCAATGACTGAATAGGGCTGTAATTTTTTAAGTTGGTCTAGTTTGAAAAATGCTAGGAACCTCCTGAGCTGGTGCCACGCTTGACAGACTACAATTTCCAGAATCCCTTCAAGTCAGTTCTAGTTCAAAATGTTTTTGTGTGTAGTGTAGCAGGAGCCTTTCAGCCTTCTAGTCTCCTTGCAAATTATCATGATAAATAATTCACCTTATATAGCTTCTCTCATGCAAGTTAATATATGGCTGGCCTAAGAAAATTAAATAAGTGTAGTTTGCTGTTGGAGCCAGTCAGAAGCAAAGATAGATAATTAGGTAGGTAGGACAGTCAGTTGGTAGTTTGGCAGTTTTTTAAAAAATCATTGGTATTTCGCCTTTCTCTCTGTGAGGGTAACCCATGCAGCTCACAATGTTAAAAAATAATAGATAACTGGTCCATGACCCTTACGTAGAACAGAGTCTTTCTACTGGTAGTTCATCTTCAGAAACAGGTATAAATCCTATATGACAGGCTTTCATGAATGTAGTTGTGCCAAATGATGTTTATAGATAATTAAATGTAGCACATACTGTAGATACTGTTACACAAACCTGAGTCTCCATCAACCTCTGTACTGTAGTATTATAAACAATTCAAATTAAGGAAGTACTGTATACTATACAGTATATATACTGCTTCCTTTTGGCTGCTAGTGCTTCAGTAATGATGGGTCATGGTGTCTCAGAGAATAATACAGCGCGTGCATTAATCAGGTCCTAATAGATTTGACTATCTTTGGCTGAGGAAAGAAATGAAAAGGGCCCCCTCTCAGTGTGGTGACTCGGTTAGAAATCAGCTCCCACTTATAATAATAATTGTGTGCTGTCAAGTAAATCCCGAGTTGCGGCGACCCTTTTCAGGGAATAAAGAGTTTTCAGAAGTGGTTTACCTTTCCCTTCTTCTGGGGGCATCCTGGGACTGCACAACTTGCGCAAGGCCTCACAGGTTGGCTCTTCTCCCAGGAGGCACATTGGGGAATGAACTACCAACTTCTAGCTCTGCAGATAGAGCCCATTAGTACCTGCGCTCCCCTTTGTAGATGGGGGGGCACCCTCATGTAAATCATTTTCCAATATCTTCTCACCCTCTTTTGGAAGGTTCCACTCCAGTACAGTTAGATTTCTTCAAACCACAGAGAAAAAGAGAGCAAGGGAGCGAGCAGCTTGCTGGCCTGAGTTAGCGAGCAGAACAACAATAGCTAAGGCTGGGGCAGGGAGGATAAGATCAGCCCAGTGAAAGGAATTAATAGACTTCAGCAGCAGGGCGAGCAGGTTTGGGAGTATGAGTATCAGGGGAAGAGCAAAGAGCATCGACTGTGTCAGATGAATATGAGAAGATGCATATGAATATGAGGTGACTGTGTGGGTGTGCGCCCATGTAAATGAATTGATTGGTTATAGGTGTATGAATGAGATGCACTTGTCCCAGCGTAATAGTCTGTGGATGATATCATGGCTTTTGCAACTGCAGTTATTGGACACGAAAGCATACTGTTTTAGTCCTACTGGGTAGGTCAGTATCATCCTCTCTTTTCTTATTAGTGTGATTATCCTCATTAGTGTCATTTAGTTGCTACTCCTACTACATGGAAGGAGGTGGGTTTGGGATGCAGCCATGATCTTTGCCATTTGTTCCTTCAGTACAACAGATAGGGTAAGAATTCTGAGATGTAGTTACCTAAATAAAATTCACAGCTTTGAGGCAATGAGTGTTCACCAGAATACATCCAGAATATGTAGTACTAAACAAATTCTTTTTAGAAAGTCTTTCCACGTGTTGATTGCTATACTTGTAACATATCAAAAGCTGCTGTTAAGTTTGCACGATGGCATTTTAATGGGAAAACATGGTATTTACAATTGAATGGCTTTTTAAATACATTTCATAGTTGAGAGTTCCAACTAACATAGATACAGGAGACTTGCTTTTGTCAATACCTGTCAAGGCTTTCCTCTTGAAATCTCCTCTTTTTTTAGTAGAAACTCCTCCCTTTTTCTTCCTGTCCCTTAGTGTTTGTCTCTGCTCAACCCCCAAAACTCTTTCTACACCCACCCTGTAAAATAGACTGTAAACTGACAGATAATTTGGCACTGTCAATCTACTCGTACTGGTTCTCAATCAGACTGGCGTCCCTGATCATTATGGTGTTTTGTCTCTCCTACCAAATTTCTGTCCCTCTTACCTGTGTACATGGAGCCCAAGAACTGGTAATGCTCTGAATTCTTCTCTGAATTCTTTGTACAGAAACACAAATCTTCAGTTTCTCAGTATAGACAACCTACTTTAACTGTACTACCACACATTCTAGTGTGATAACACTAACCTCCTAGGAAAGTTGCTTTTTCTGCTTGTGATTGATTCTTGCAAATATCACAAGAGCTGGAGAAGCAGGAAAATATGTTTCCCAAAGAAGTAGGAAAATAAGTTTCCATAAATATCTTCCAGCGTGATTTGTAGCTTTACCTCAGATTTTTTTTTTCCTTTGCACTAATCAGTACTTTGGCCATCTCATGAGAAGAAAAGAGTCCTTGGAAAAAAACTTGATGTTAGGAAGGTGTGATGGCAAGAGGAGAAGGGGACGACCGAGGATGAGATGGCTGGACAGTGTCTGCGAAGCAACCAACATGAACCTGACACAACTCCGGGAGGCAGTAGAAGACAGGAGGGCCTGGCGTGCTCTGGTCCATGGGGTCACGAAGAGTCGGACACGACTAAACGACTAAACACACAATCAGACTACAGACTCTTGAGGTTGTTATATACCTGTGTAGGAACTGGAGTTTCCATCTGTCCCTTACAAATACTTGGTTCCATTTTGGCTATGTAAGGATCAGCATGAAGAGCATTAAATTGTTTTTAATATAGGATATGATTCATATTGTTAATAGTTTTTATATATCGAGCTGTGCTCTCTGAATCATGCAGGAGGTATAATTAGAGATGGGCTATTCGTGTTTGTATCCCTGGGGACACAAATATGAATAGCAGCACCACAGGTGCCATAGAGGTACATTCCCTCCCTCCAGAACTGGCCAGTCCACTCATTGTTCGCTGTGTGGCACGTGACTCCATGGTCGTTGTCTCACTAATTGCAGAAGAAGCCTGGCCACCTCTTCCCCTCCTCCTCATGCAGCTGACCACTTATCAGCTGAACAGAGATACTCCCCGCCCTACCCCCGTATCGTAGTTGGCTATGTGGGGACGTGGGGAATTGCCAGCCAGGCTCCCTCCATGATTGGTGTGAGGACAATGACAGAGCCAAACACCGTGTGCCAAATGGTAAGTGGACTGGCCAGTTCTGGGGGGAAGGAATGGACTTCCGTGGCGCCTGTGGTGCTGCTATTCATATTTGTGTCTCCAGGGATACAAACATGAATACCCCATCTCTAGTTATAATGTTTCCTTCATTTTTAACTAAGGGCCAGTGGACAATAGTTTATACCCAATATGTATGTACAAATGCTATGCCATTTAGTGCTATGGCCCTTATTTTAAAGTAGTGATGCCTTCCACTATTTACACTAGTGCTGAAATTATTGGGCTTGCTTCTTTTGGCATTAGATACAGTGTAAGATTGTATGATACTAGGTCAGGCATAAGAGTGTTGAATATTTCTTGAGAAGTGTTAAATACAACACATTTCTTTTGTGGGTTAAGCAATGCTTTTTTTACTATCATGTGAGGTGCACAAATTATTTAGATTTACACATCCATGTGAAGTCCTCTTGAAAATGCAGAAGTTGTAAGTTTAGAAACATCTTTCTGGAACACAGGTAGACCATCAAGGCATATGCTTTGCTTTCCTCCCACACTCGGATTTCACATTATTGAGACTGCTTTGTTTTTGTAATTTTCATATGAGCAAGATGGTATGAAATTAAACTGTGGGAACTTCTATTTATGCTGCTGTAACATCTGTGGAAGGCTTGAATGAATCTTTGCAGTATCAACACAAACTGAATCCTAGAATTCATATTGCCATTAGGTCTCTAGCACCTACATCTCTCTTGAAATGGTGCATGGCTTTTTGCCCTTCCGTGATCTAAGCTCCTTCCAAAGCTTTGTAGTTGCCAGTCAAATGTTATGTCTCTACATGATATTTGTATGCATCGTGTCATACTTTGAAATCATTCCTGCTTGGACTCTTGGAGGAAAAGAGAAAGTCTTAATCATTTTTAATGATGGCAATGTGTTTCCGCCTGGAAGGCATTCAAAGAAATACATACCACATAGCCAACTGTCTGGCCTTAGCCTTTAGCTTGTCCCCCCCTCCTCCTTTTTTTTTTGGGCAGGGTGGACTATCTGTTCTAAAACTCTGCTGCCTTTGTTTTTCCACTGTTCGGTGTGGTTTTCTCAGAGTCCTTTATTAGCTCCCAGGTTCATCAACACTGACCTTCTCTTTCCCATCTTTCCTTCTTTTTTCCCTCAGGAAGCCGGCATATTACAGTATAGGGTTTATTGGAATGGATTGGGTTTTGGGAGATCTCGTTTTTAGTATCCACCAAGCCATGAAACTGAGTAGGTAACCTTGGGCCAGCCTCTGCCTGCCTGTCTCAGTCTGATCTTCATTAGAGGGTAGTTGTGGGGTCAGTGGGCATATTGGGGAGGACTACAAATGTAACAAAAAATTAAGTGCCAGTAAATGTTGTAGTTTTGTATCTCTCCCTCCCTTTAACTGGCATTTATTTGTGTGAGAGACGGGGGGGGGGGGGAGAGGAGTATATCCCAACTGAATATATCTTTGTTGAAGCTTTCCCCCCCAAAGTGTTGTTAGTTCTCCTTGAGTTTTTCCATCTGGCTTGTATAAAATAACTTGTCTGGTAAATAGAATATGTAGAAATGCATATTGTGGCTAAACTATATCCTTGCTAGAAGAAGGAGGGTGGAATTAACCATTCAGATATCACAGACTAAATTTTAGGACAAAATAAAACAATATTATCTCTGACAAGTAAATTTAATCATTTGAAACGCTCACAATATACATTTCTAAACATATATTTTTCTGGCTTGTGTCTCGAAAAGCCTGTGTAATTTTCCCTTAGCTTTAGCCTATAACTTCTCCAAACTTGTTCATAGTGTATTTCAGTAATTCCCAAGCTTATTGATGCAGAGTTAGGAGAGAACAAGTATGGCAAAGAGAAAACCCAGGGGAATTTTGGTCCTTGAGATAGTTTTTGAAATTTATATGCCACGATCTCATGGCACTGATTATGCTAACTGGGGTTGATGGGAATTGTACACCAACATATTGGGAGAGCCAGAGGCTTCCCACCTGTTAAGTATGATATCTCTGTTCCCTTCCGTATTATGAGCTCATTTGAATCCATTCATCTTTCCCCAATAAATTAAAGTCTAGTTCATTTGCATATCAGGGAAAAGAAGCTGCATCCTGCCATTCTGTCAACTGAAACATTAGCTTTAGTTGTTGAAAGCTAATTGATATGGAAATAAATTGTTTAAATAACATACATTTATGGGGATTTCAAAATTGCTGAAAAATTAAATGTAACATTTGATTCCTCTCAAGAAACTTATTAACACATAAAATATTTCTTTCTTAGGACAGTTTGCAGGAGTATGTTGTAAAGAACTATTTCTACTACTACTTGTTCAGGATTTCAGCTGCAATGGGTCAAGAGGTTTTCTACATTACATTCCTTCCATTCAGTTACTGGAGCATTAATCCATACATTGCTAGAAGGCTGGTCATCATGTGGTGTGTAAGTATTGCTTAGATTATTACTGTATGCAAGCAAGTTAATTTAAAACCTCCAGAACACGGGCAAACATCCCCAAAAAACCAACAACAATCAAGTTATTGTAACTTTGCTCTGAGTTTGTGAATGTAATTCTAAAAGACCAGCAAAACAGTCTGAAGTCTGACATTGTGTATTTCTTCTGAGAAAGTGATCAATCTCAATGGATTCAGGTAGCTGGCTCAATTGCACTTCTTCAGATCTGAATTATTCTAACATTTATCCACTTCTTTAATAGCTTTAAAAGGCTTGGAGAGAGTCTGAGGCATAGCCTGGAAAAAAAGAAGAAAGCTTGATCATGGTAGCAACAGTAGGGCAGGGGACTGCACTGGAAAGCTGATGTTGCCATGTAAGAGTAGGCAGAAGCTTTAAGGCAAGCAGAGAATGAGAGTTATGGCAAGAGAAGTCTGTGGCGTTCCTTTCACAGAGATAATGAGGGTGGAAGGAACAGGAACCAGGAAAGAGCCAAGAACATCAGTCGAAAAAACAAGGATGATATGGGTTAAAGGAAGTACCACTTTGCAGGAAGAATCATACAAATGATGAAAGAGTACTTCTTTCTGTCTTCTCTCATTTTTATGATGATATTGGATTTCACTTTAGTTCTTCATTCTGAATGGATGAAGAGATAGAAAAATCACAAAGATTATTGTATATGCTTATAGATACCAAAAATATTTATGGTTAAGAATCCTACACCTTTGCTTTGCTGTTATAGCTACTTAAGTGCTGCATTACAGTCTTACTCTACTGAGAATAAAACCACCCTTCTTTATAAACTTGTTTCAGTTCACATAAAAATGGTCAATCCTGTTGAAGTGTAAGGTTTTTTTTCTTGATTTGGGGCAGGGGGAGTAGGGAGAAAGGAAGACAGATACAGATCGGCTGCAAAGCTTAATGTAACTGGTTTTTAATCCATGCTCTAGATCAGTATTCTCCATCCTGGCCCTTCCCAGTTATGTTCTACACATCTCTGTGTATAGAAGTGACCTCTGCTGGAGCGAGGAGGATATTGCTCAAAATAGCTGAACTGGTGGATGAAACTGGCACCTTTGAAGAAACTTGTACCTTTGCTTTTGTTTTGTTCTGTATTTTTTGTTGAAATGCTTGTATATTGTACTACACCGTGCAGCCTGCAGCCCCTTCCCATCAAATAGCTTGGATTTTTCCTGGAGAGTTTCAAACAGACCAAGTAGAAAAGCAATCATTTCTCTTCTTTAAGGAAGCCAACATTCCTGGGCCCATGGGAGAGTGACTGTCTTGGGGGAAGCATCTGTCTCTGTGTCTTGGAGATGGGAAACCTGTGGCACTGCCAGAGCAGAGCAAAGCCTGGGCACGATGTTGTCCTGGAGCCATCTCTGGATTCTCCCACTCTGACTTATGACAGGCAATGGCAGAGCAAGCCATCCCTTCTTTAAAAGAGAAGGAAGGAAAGGAAATAAATTTGAGAAGAGTTCTGGATCACTGTGTAGTGAAGTTGCATCCACCTGGCATCCAGCTGAAGTGTTTAGCATTCTTTTAAAATATATGCATTTCTTGAGATTGCTTTAAGATCAGTTTAGTGATTGTGCTTTGCCGTAAGATCAGTTGATATAGGACAGAGGAATGAGCGAACATGTCATTTCAAATTTGAGAGTTCTATTTCCTTGTGGTTTTAAAAAAGTATCTGTAGTCTGGGAATTGTTACATTCTGGATGAAAATATGTGTGCATGCTTCCTTTCACCTCGGTTTAGTTGAGCGGAGGCGAGGAAATCTGGTTTTTGAATGATCTTTGGGAGAAAATATTGAAGGATAAACTAATTAAAGAACACTTAAAACCAAATGACCTAGAAATCTGCAAATGGGGTCTGTTTGTGGTTCCAGAATTTGCCATGGAAGAGTCTAGTGCAAGCTGACATTGCAGAAAAATGAGGTGCCATGCAGTGGCTAGGCAACTTTCATGAAGACATCCAGCTTCTAATAGATTTTGCTAGCATAGCTGCATACATGTATTCATTTTTAAGATTTTATTTCCAAAATGAATGTTTGCTTGTACTTAACTATTTGTTAGAGTCTGAGGCTCTCCATTTTGTATTTTAAAGTTGTTTTAAAGTAGAAGATTCTGGATACCATCTTGATAGTTGAAGATTGTTGACACAAGGGGGTTCTCTTACAAGAATCAGAATACCAGAGATAACAAGGGGAGGAACCACTTCTCATTGTTAGAGTTACTGTATTGCATGCAGATGATCTCCATTTCAATCCACTGGCCTCTGCAGGCAGAACTAGGAAAGAATTCTGTATCAGACATTAGACAGCTGCTGCCAGTCAGTGTTGACAGCACTGGGAGCACTGGGCTAAATGGACCAAGTATCAGACTTGAATACAAAGTGATTTCCTTATAAAGACAGAAGACTGGATTAAGATTTAGGTGTGTGTGTGTGACCCCTTCTCTTTAATGGTGCTCCTCTAGCCTTTCAAAAATTCCTACAGAATCCATACATTTACTCCAGCAGACAAACCATTTTGAAAAAGGATAAGGCACTTATTTTCTTGAATTTCTGCAAGTAAATTCTTAATTTTTCCCACTAAATATATTTCTGCAAATAGGAAGATTGTATGCACGACGTTCACTACACCATTAACATACAGGATTTAAAAAATAGAAGGAATAGGGAATTTTGGTGGGGGGCATGTCATTTGAGAGTTGTCATACGAGTCCCACATTGGGAACTTTTGAGCTAACACAATGTACAAAATTGTTAAAAATAATCCTAGCACAAAATCTCAGGGCCTGTATTAAAAATTACATTTCCTGTGTCAGTTTTATTTCTTCTTGGGTTTTTTAAAGAGAAATTGTGACATCTTGTGGTTGCTGTAATTGTGTGCAATGGCAAAGAACTTGCACAGCCTTGAAATGCTGCATAGTAAGTGCACCTTGCTTCCATATTTAAAGTGTGAGGATCAAATTAGATCCTAAGAAAAATTGTATTCATGGTGATCAGCCCATTTTTTCTCCCACAACATAATTTCTTCAAAGAAACAAAATAGGCAGGCAGGCTGATATCAAACCCATTGAAAATTCTGGAGCAGATTATAAACCAATCACTCTGCAAGCACCTTGAAAACAATGCAGTAATAACTAGAATCCAACATGGATTTGTCAAGAACAAATCCTGCCAGACTAATCTAATCTCAGTTTTTAAAAATCAGGTAACCTCCCTGGTAGATGATGGGAATACTTTAGATGTAATGTATTTTGACTTCAGCTATGCCTTTGACAAAGTGCCCCATGATATTTTGATTAGCGAGATAACTAGGTGTAAGGCTGGATAGAACAACTGTCAGGTGGATACACAGTTGGCTACAGAATTGTACTCAGAGGGCGGTGATTAATAACTCCTCAAACTGGGAAGAGGTAAGAAATAGTGCACTTCAGGGCTCAGTCCTGGGGCCTGTGCTCTTCCACATTTTTATTAATGATGTGGATAAAGAGGTACATGGAAAGCATATGAAATTTGCAGATTACACAAAATTGGGTATAGATAATACCCTGGAAAACAGAAACAAAATTCAAAAATATCTTAATAGGCTTGAACACCAGGCTGAAAACAACAGAATGAAATTTAACAGGGGTAAGTGTAAAGTTCTACACCTGGGGAGAAGAGGGAAACAAATACAGTTATAAGATGGTGGATACTTGGCACAGTAGTACAACATGCAAAAAGCTTCCTAGAATTGTTGTAGATCACAAGCTGAATGAGTCAACAGTGCAATATGGCTGCAAAACAGTCCAGTGCTATTTTATTTTGCATGAACAGAAGTATAGTATCCAAATCCTGTGAAATAGTAGCTCCCCTTAATTTGGCACTTGTTGGGCTTCATCTTGAGTATTGTGTCCAGCTCTGGACATCACATTTTAAGATGCTGACAGACTGCAGCAAGTTCAGAGGAACTTGAATGATCAGGGAGCTGGAAACGATGCCCTATGAGGAAAGCCCAAAATAACTGTCATTTTTAGTCTTTAGACTGAGGGAAGATAGGATAGCATTTTTTCAAATACTTGAAAGACTGCCATACAGAGGAGGGACGGGATATATTCTCAATTATCCCAGAATGAAGGACACATAATAATGGCCTCATGTTATAGGAAGCCAGATTTTGGTTGAATATCAAGGAAAATTTCCTGTTAAAGCAGTAAGTACAACAATAATTAAAGAATGGAAGAATGAAACATAATATTCTCTTTATTACAAAGTAACATCAACTTGGGAAACAGATCTAAGCTTCAGTTCTTTTACAGTTCCAACTAGAGATGGGCACATACTGCTAAAATGGTTGGTCATCTTGGTTTGTGGAAATTACATCCCCCCCCCCCAAACAAACCATGAATCAGGGTGTTGGTTTGTTCAGGAATGTTTCTTTTTAGACAGCCCAGTGCCTCCCACCCACACAGCCTGCCCCTCCCAATTCCCACTCCCCCTGCTGCGTCCTGCCACTGCCTCCTCCATCCCACTCCTCCTTTGGGCTCTTCCAGATAGGCTGGCTGCATGTACCACCCAGCCAATCATCTTGCTTCCCTGTTACCAGGCAGATTTAACATGGTTCCTGTCACACATGCATATTGGGAAAGATATACACAAGATGCATATGTTAGAGAAAGCTGAGTCTGAAAATAAATGCAGTAACTGAATATGACAGAATTACAGTTTACCAGCTGGGGACAGACTGATACACACATCTCTAGTGAAACACAAAACAGCAAAGCTATAGCTCCTCAGCAGCAGGCACGTGCAACTAACCTGACTGCTTTCATTCCAAAAGCCTGCCATACCCACAGGAAGGAGACATCATGTGGGAAAAGGGTGGTACACTTTTTTATATATAGTGTGTTTTGAAATTATTTTCAAGACCGCCTTAAATGAATGCTAGATTCAAGAGCACTCTAATTAGACAGTTGAACAAAAACATAAACACCTAAATGCAGCCGTTTTAAGTTACAGTAAACGTTTCTTCTAAAATTAGGCCTGTTTCCAAGAGGAAAAACCTTTGTGTTGAAGGCTGCATTTGGATTTAGACTAATTGGTTAAGAGCCTGTAATTGGGTATTGAGTAGGCATGGAAGAAAGCTGGGTGTGTGCTTCTTCCTCTGGATCTGAAATCTGAGACAAAGTAATTCCTTGCATGACTCATACATTGATGTCTTTGGAGGCATGATAAAAAAAAAAGAATGCAAGATACAAGCAAGATAATATTTAAAGTACTAAAACAGTTTTCATATACAGGGACAAGAGTGACTTTTTGTTTTAAAGGCAAATCTGTGTTTACAGTGGCACTCAGTGGAGACTGTCATTAGTGGAAGTGGGCCAAAGGATCTCTGCCTCATCCATTGATGGAAAACAAAGTGGTGCACAGTCATGTGTATATACAGAAACATGCATGTTCAGCTGTTCATGCATCTACAAACATACTTGCTGCCTTTTTTCTCCTGAATTATTATTTATTCCTTCTTTGCTCTTCCCTGGATGGGGAAATGATGTAGGTTGGATGATGAGGGGGGAGGGAGGAAGGACATGTCTTAGTTTATTTAGAAGAGTATGACATCAGAAGGGCTATCAGAAATCCGTCCTCTGTTTGCAGGCATCCTCAGTTTTAAGGACTCTTCAGGCCATGTTCAGTTGAAAGAAAGAACAATAAAAGGGAAAAGTAAGGAACTTGAAGTTGCCTCTTGAGATGACATGGATGGCAGAATTGGTAGGTTCACAGATTGCCTGATCATAGTTTTCCTCCCGATGGTGAAATGTATTATCCACATACAATGAAGATACCATAGTTTGACTTATAGCTGTATGGCTGCATCAGTAGCCACTTCACCTTCATTAAGGGGGAAAGTGGTGTCCCATTTCTTCCTAGATTCATGGCTCAAGTGCTCCTAAAGTGCTTTTAAAGAGGTTTAGTTGAAAACTGGGACTTTTGGCATTGATTAATTTGTGCAGAGTAAACAAGACAGAAAGGAGGCTTGCCAGCAGAAACCAGTGTCTAAAATCTTCTAGTTCTCATATCTGGCAAGAAGGCAAAAACCCAATTATTCCCCCATCCTTAACGCAAAATTGGAAAATTGGTACATTTACACTTAAGAACTGAATAGACATGAAGAAACATGATACCAATCTGTGGACCATTAACCCATTTTCCGTGTGAGTTTTGCTTCCTTTCTCAAATGAAATTGAATGTTTATGACTTTTCTGCAGGATGCATCAGGTAAGCAAAATATCTTAGTCCTCCAATATGTAGGCCCAGCCATCTTCTGTTTTCAAGTCCTAGTCCATGTGTTTTTTCTTTCAAAATATGGTGCATCCAAGTCTTTCTGTGAGACAACGTGGTGAAGTTTAAATACATACAGAGGCCAACCTGAATATTGCACTTGATGATGAAGTTAAGATGGTGGTGTTTTAGGACCAGGAGGTTAGCAGATGGCTGTGTTTTGTTCTGACTTGTTTTTAAATGGAACGTGTATTTGTGACTTTTGGAAAACTGCACAACCTGTTACAGAAGAAACATAAGAATATACAAGGTAGACCATACCAAAGACCGCTCTGATGCAGCATTTTGGTTCCATTATGACCAACCACTAGCCTGTGGCGAAGAGACAAGCAAGGCATGCACAGAAAAGCACTCTTCTCTTCAGTAGTGGTTATACAGAACCATTCTTTTTCAGGTAATGGATGGAAAAATATATGCCCATCATGACTAGTAGACATTAGTAACCACATCCTCTCTATATTAAAAAATAAAATAAAAATGAAACGGCCATACATGTAGCCAACATATAGTCTGCATGAAAAGCTACCTTTTAGTGAAGTGGTCAAGGGATTTTAGTGAAGTGGTCAAGGTATCGGGGATCCACATAGTCCAAACTCTGTACAGATTCACTTCTTCACTTTCTCAGTATATCACTTCAGTGTTATAAACTGGTGTCTCAGGACAAGACTCACAACTGCATTTTAAGAATTGGACTTGAAGAACCTTCAGTGGGAAGCATATTGCTTATGTGTTTTTTTTAACAGTCATCATCTGGGACACTTTTGCCCTTACAATATTCCTCTATAACATTTTTTTTGAAACTTACATGGACATTCAGCTTCGAGCCATGTTTTAGTCATGTGAATACTGAATATTTCATATTCATTGAGATCCCAAAATATAAAGCATTCTATCAGCCACCTTGTGACTCAGTTTAGGATTAAGGAAAGTGATTAATCCACTGCTCTGACCTGGTGATTGATCTCTATAGATTATTGGTTTTATAGAAACATGTCTTAATTAACATATATATAGATTAGGAGCCTCCCCAATGTTCCTGTGTGTGTGTTGCATATCAGATGGCAACTTATTTTTTAAAAAACTCAAAACAAGAAAAGTATTGGTTGAACTGAAGAAGTCCAACATGAGTAGAAACACTCCCATCATCAGTATTGTGAGTATCCCCAACTCTCAGAATTGTTCCCCCTCCACAGAGGGGCTGAAACAAGGGGACAGGAAATCTCCATAGCATGAGTACATGTGTTGCATTGATCTTTCTCACTCTTCTTTGGCCATAGCTTTGTAGGCTGAATTTCAATATATCTGCCATTCTCATTTTCAGATTTAATTTTTTAATATAATTAATAAATAGTATTCTTAGATCCTGTCCTCATACAGCAGAACTGCTTCCCGTATTTTGACCAAAACTAATATTTGATTTCTTTTGTCAATCACCAAGCAGTCTTGGCTGGTGGGAAAGTGCTCCTCTATCCTCCAGATTTTAATTTTGGAAAAGTACTGGGGGCCTCTTCCAAAAAGATTTGTAGGCAAATGGAAGTGAATTTTTAGTGCAGTTCCAGTATCTGCTGTGAGTGTAATTCCATTTCTGTTGTGGTGCCATTCTGCTATGAAGAATTCGCATGACTAAAACTATGCAAACCTCTGACAAAAAAGTTAACAAATTTGACAGCCCTTCCCTCAGGGTTGGTTAATCACTGCCTTCAAGTGGTAACCTTCACCTGTGAAAGAGCCAGTTGTTAGGTCAAATACTAGACTTACAACTTTTGTGTGGTGCTTTTCAGTCAAGTCTCTGCACAGAGACATCAACAAGCCTATCTTGAGAAAGTCAAGTAGTGCACACTTATATCTATTGCCACAAAGAAGTGTATGAAAGCGGAGTACTTTAAACAAAGATGACAATAGCAGGAATGTGTCATGAGTCTGTCTAGCCTTGTAGTATGCACACTGTTGTTTTTTCTCGCTTCTGCTATGATAGAGGCCAGAATGATACTAAGCTTTGGGAGCTTTCCTCACCTTCTTCTAGGGACCTCACCTATTTCTATACAACAGAAAGAAAATGAAGGTGGGGAGATGCCCTGTTCTCATAGGAAGATTTCTCTGCCTAGACATTTCATAATGTTGTTTTTGCTGCAAAAATGGCAACCTGCAGAGAAGCATTACAGTTCCTGCACAGAATGTTGTCTTTCTCGCCTTGGGTGCAGTGGGTTCACCAGTAAAGCCATTAAGCTATGTAGAATTTGGCAGCTGAAATTCAAACAGTCAATAAATTAAGAGAGCCAGGGTTTATTTTCACGTAAAGCCAGGACATTTCTGATACTGAGTATGGGGAGTCTTGGTGGAAAGTCTAAGCATGGAAAGACTCAGAAGATTGCCCACAACACATATTTTTGCAAGTATCTACTATACCCCTGCTTTGCATAACTGTCAGGTGAGCAAAATTAACCTAGATAGTCTCTGTGTAGTGCTTCACAGATTAATATCACTACAGTCCTCAGTGCTGAAATTGGGAATGCAGTTAATAAGAACTGGGCACATAAAGAAACATTCAAGCAGGAGGCAAACATCCTGTTGTAGATCATTTCTCTTATTGTGAGGTTACTTGCTTTCTGCAGAACCATTATGGTGACCTTAGAGGAAGATGGAATTTAAAGTGCTTTCTGCACAGAAATGACTGCATGAAGCATTATTCCTCAAAAGCGAGAATCTTGTGACACTTTAAAGATTGATGGATTTAGTTCAGTTTTAGCTTTTGTGGATTTCAATCTGCACCTTCAGATGCATGGTATGCAGTATTTAAGCGACAGGTTTATCTGCATTACGGTCATGGTTATCATTGGTGGTATAGGGCAGGATCAGAATGAAACTGGATACAGAAAAAGAGACCTGTATTGCTAACATTGGCCATAAACGTTGCAAGATATCCTGGCAACAAGTAAGTCAATTAACTAATGCAGAAATTTGCTAGACTGCTAAACTGTTAATTATCCTCATGTAGTAGTCTACGTAATGTAGAGCCCAAGATATTTTGCTGCCCGAAGTAGAGTCATAGCAGCCAATGGTACCATAAGTCACATTTTACAGGAACCAAAGACAGCTGGGTTATTTGAACATTCCACAAACATTTCTCTCCATCTCTGGCAATAAAATACAGCAATAACAAATTCAGTAGCTATCCACTTACTGCCCTTTCAAGTCATGCCAAACCTGCTGCCCAAAAGGGGTGCTTCAGTCAGACTGGCAATAGGGCTGGCCACGGCTGCAGGGCAAAATGTTTATTTTGATTGGCTGGTTGTTAGTTGGCACCATAACCATTGCTGTCTTTTGAAGGAAGTTCGTGTGGATGTTGGCACCATTTACATTCAACAAATGGAATGTTTTTGTCATAGAAAAATGCAAACAGGCTTCTCTGTCTGTGCCTTCTCTCATTCTTGGCTGTACTGTGACAAGTGCACCTAAAACACACACATACACACACACATAAATACTGCTTTCCTTTCCTACCAACCATCTGACTCCATCTGGCTATTTGTATTATCCAGGCATCCGTTTCCCCAGGGTGTGCTGCCACACAGCAGAAAGTGTTTTTTTAATTACTGTTTTTAAATGATGAGATATATCTGAAATAGCTGAATTACTCTGAGCTTTCAAATCTATGGGGCATCGTGTATATCATGTAACATAGGTGCTAAGTATGGTTTACATAAAGTTTGTGTCTCTAAGGTACATTTCCAATGCTGGTATTTGATTTGTTTGTGAGTTTGTTTTGTGTGTATTGTTCTAATCTCCCTCTGTCTTCAACACATTAGCTGCAGAAAGACAGGGATGAAATCTTTGTAAAACAAGTTGTCCAACTCGTTTGAAGGCAGTAGGGTTGTTTAAGGCATACATGACAATTTGATTGATTGACTTGACTCTGTTTTCCCATAGAAGAGAAAATCAAAGGCTTATGGCTATATCCTCCTCCACGGTTTATGATTTTAATTATGCAGGCTACACATTTCCCCCATACACACACACACCATCAAGCTGGGTGCTCAATTTACCAGCCTCAGAAAGCTGGAAGGCTGAATCAGACTTGAGCCAACTACCTGAACTGGTTGGGATGGAACTCAGGTCAAGAGTTGATTGGAGTCCTGCAGTTTAACCGCAGGGCCTTGAGGCTCCTCAGTACATTAAATATTAAGAAAGCTTCCCTCTTCCCTGTATTTGTGCAGAAAGAGTTATCTGGTGCATGTGGAACATAGCTAAGATCAGCATACTAAGAATGGATACTCTTCATTAATGACTGAGGGCTTCTGTTGTTCCTTTGGCCCCTATACTGTATATCCTTTTTGGCCACATTGGCTTGTCCTTTTCTAACCTTCCAGTCCTTTGTATTTGCTATATTACTGCTTGGTCTTAGAGCTTACCCTACAGGTCCCTTTGGAAATGTGGAAATGAAGGAGTTAAAAACTAAGCTCTAAAAGTAAATGAGAATTATGAGGTGTATGTTTTACTTCAGTTTTCTGAGCAACACACAGAAAAATTAGTCATGCTTTGCCCCTCAACTTTCAAAAGTCACACAACTTAATCCCCATGCATTGCTTTGAAATTGCTGGCCCAGCTATCATGCACCACCCATTATGTTTCCATAAACCGAGTTTTTGTATTGCAAGGCAAAAAGGAGAGATTTAATAAATCCATGTATTAACAGCACAAATACTAAAAGAAAAAGTTATGCTCCTTAAATTCTAGTTGCTTTTTAAAAAAATCACCTTGCAATTGGTTTTCCGGAAACAAAATCTACCCTGAAAAAAAAAACTTAAGGACAACAAGTTGGGGGGAAAAAGAACCTAAAATGTAAGTAGTTTCTAGCATCCCAATGTTATGATATGGCTTTGGAAAACAAAATTACATGTTCCTCTAAAAGAATACTATTCCTTTGATAGCCATTTAAGTTACTATTCATTTATTCATTAGTAGCATTTATATTGCCATGATCTCAAAGCAGTGTACATGGTTCCTCCCTTACTCTATGCTCACAGTAACCCTTTGATGTACTGTATGTAGAGCAGATTGAGAAAGAGTGGTTGACTCAAGGTCATCCAGTGAGGGGGTGGATGGGTTTGTTTTTGTTTTTTGCTAAGTGCAAGCTTGAACATGGATCTGCCAAACTCCAGTCTAAATCTCTACTGATTTTCCTTATAATATTACAATATTAAAACAAATATTCGCTGCTCACTCAAAAGGTACAACCCTAATTTATGACATTTCTGATGAACTCTCTACGTAGTCAGTGTGAAACATAATTCCAATGTCATCATCATCAGCTCCATGATATAGATGGTATGGAGAAGCCAAATTTCCCTGCTTTTCAACAGTGCTGCTCAGTTTCCGGTTAATTTCCACTGTTTTTTTCTTCTAATATGTTGCTGCTACTTCTTACTGAGGGAAGTCCATCTGTAAAAGTGTAGCTAAAATGATGACAGAAGAGAGTTTGCAGGAAAAAAAGAGTATATTCTCCTTAAACTGGCAGATAAGAGCTGATAATGAAAAACCTGATTAGCTTTTTGCTAATGATCTTGAGTATTTGGACCGAGAACTCCCAGAAGTACAAGCTGAATTTCAAAGGGGCAGAGGAACTAGAGACCAAATTGCTAACTTGCGCTGGATTATGGAGAAAGCCAGAGAGTTCTAGAAAAACATCTACATCTGTTTCATTGACTATGCAAAAGCCTTTGACTGTGTGGACCACAGCAAACTATGGCAAGTGCTTAAAGAAATGGGAGTGCCTGACCACCTTGTCTACCTCCTGAGAAATCTATAAGTGGGACAGGAAGCAACAGTTGGAACTGGATATGGAACAACTGATTGGTTCAAAATTGGGAAAGGAGTATGACAAGGCTGTACATTGTCCCCCAGCTTATTTATCTTATATGCAGAATACATCATGCGAAAGGCTGGACTAGATGAATCCCAAACCAGAATTAAGATTGCCGGAAGAAATATCAACAACCTCCGATATGCAGATGATACCACTCTGATGGCAGAAAGTGAGGAGGAATTAAAGAACCTCTTAATGAGGGTGAAAGAGGAGAGTGCCAAAAAAACGGTCTGAAGCTCAACATCAAAAAAACTAAGATCATGGCCACTGGTCCCATCACCTCCTGGGAAATAGAAGAGGAAGATATGGAGGCAGTGACAGATTTTACTTTCTTGGGCTCCATGATCACTGCAGATGGTGAAAATTAAAAGACACCTGCTTCTTGGGAGAAAAGCGATGACAAACCTTGACAGCATCCTAAAAAGCAGAGACATCACCTTGTTGACAAAGGTCTGCATAGTCAAATCTATGGTTTTTCCAGTAGCGATGTATGGAAGTGAGAGCTAGACCATAAAGAAATAAAGAAGGCTGCCCGCCGAAAAACCAATGCTTTTGAATTGTGGTGCAGGAGGAGACTCTTGAGAGTCCCCTGGACTGCAAGGAGATCAAATTCTGAAGGAAATCAACCCTGAGTGCTCACTGGAAGGACAGATCCTGAAGCTGAGGTGCCAGTATTTTGGCCGTCTCATGAGAAGAGAAGACTCCCTGGAAAAGACCCTGATGTTGGGAAAGTGTGAAGGCAAGAGGAGAAGGGGACGACAGAGGACGAGATGGTTGGACAGTGTCATTGAAGCTACCAACATGAATTTGACTAATTTATGGGAGGCAGTGGAAGGCAGGAGGAGCTGGCATGCTCTGGTCCCTGGGGCCACAAAGAGTCAGACAGGACTTAACGACTAAACAACAATATGATATTGAACCTGTAACCCAACCAGTGACCAAATTCCTCCAGATAGAATTCATCCCTAAATTTGTTCTGTGGCAATCAAAAGAATCATCACACCTCTGGACTGATAGTTTCGTTTAGGCATTGAAGAAAAAAAACTGCAGCCCTCTAGGCTTGCCTCTTGGCTTCTGGTGGGGAGGGTAGAATGGTCTGGTGGCTTCAAGTGGGTATGAATGAGCAGTTTCCAGAAAAGTGGCTTCTAGATAGCTGGCAGGTTTGCCATGGTCTTCTTTGGCTTGGTGCCAGCATCACCACACTTCCTGTTGTTTTTAACTCCATGCAATTTTTATAATGGGTTGAACTTCAAAGTGTTGTTCAAATAGGGCATAAAAATCTTATGGGACATTCACACTTCAAAAAGAACAAAGAATGACACACACACAAAGGAGGGCTGTGTGGACATTGAAATATCAGCAGGAAGCAATATGAAATTTCAACCAGAGGTAGATTGTAGGGCACAGTGAAATGCAGGGAGAGATAGTGTGTCATGCCAAGCTGCATTATAGGAGCTGAGGAGATAAAAAGAATATGAATAGGCACAGATCCTGTGAATAGTAAATGCAATAGGATTTGGTAGGAAAAACCCACTCATTCTTTTCTTTTGAGTTTTCAACAAATTCAGCATGGTTTGCTATATCTCTGCTCAAGGCAGCTACCAAGACATTAGAGGGAAAAATATGCTCTGCTTTCATAAAAAAGATAAAATTTGCTCTTAAGGGATTATGATTCTGTGATTTTAGAATGCTTTATTTGCTCTCTCTCTTTCTCTGTATATGTATCAAATGTACAGTGGTGCCTCGCTTAACGGCGATAATCCAGTCCAGGAAAATCACCGTTAAGCAAAAGCATCGTAAAGCGAAAATAAAAACCCAATTGAAACGCATTGAAACCTGTTCAATGCGTTCTAATGGTGTAAAAACTCACCGTCCAGTGAAGATCCTCCATACGGCAGCCATTTTCGCTGCCTGTATAGCGAGGAATCCATCCCTAAACACAGCAGGGAGCCACTTTATTAATGCGGCGGCCATTTTGAAACCGCCAATCAGCTGTTTAAAAATCATTGTTTTGTAAAGAATCAGTTCTCGAAGCAGAGAACCGATCATCACAAAGCAAAATCCCCCCCTTTAGACCATCGTTTTGTGATCGCAAAAAGATCGTTGTAAAGCGAATTCATTATGTGGGGCAATCGTAAAGCGAGGCACCATTGTATGCTTTTAAATAGTAAAGGTTCCCCTTGACATTTTTAGTCCATTCGGGTCCAACTCTAGGGGACAGTGCTCATCCTGTTTTTCAAGCTGTAGAGCCAGCACTTGTCCGAATACAGTTTCTGTTGTCACGTGGCTAGTGTGACTAGGGAGTGCCGTTTTACCTTACCACCGAGGTGGTACCTATTTATCTACTCACATTTACATGCTTTCGAACTGCTAGGTTGGTGAGGAGCTGAGACAAAGTGATGGGAGCTCACTCCGTCGCATGGATTCAATCTTATGACTGCTGGTCTTCTGACCCTGCAGCACACAGGCTTCTGCGGTTTAGCCCACAGCGCCACCACGTCCCGAATCATGCTTTTAAATAGTTATATTTCTAGTTTTTTGGTTCTATAAAATTATTTTTATTTAATTCTTTTAATTGCTTCAAGGTATGAAGTGTGTATTGGGGCCTTGTGAGGCTTCATGCAGCCCGCAGGATGCATTTGTCGATTCTTGATCTATAGGTTACAAAACCCTCCTTGTCCCCAAACAAATCTCTCACATATGGCAGGAAAAATATATATCCTCTGGCCTGTATTGTGACTCTTTGTTTGCTCATGTCAGAGGCACCACAGTACACTTAATAGTGGTACATTGTGGGCTTCATGGATTTTTGGAAAATGTAACTCCTTTAATTTGCCTTCTTTTCAAATAGAGGATACTAGTGAGAATTCATGGGGAAGCAGAAGTATTTTGGCAGTGCACTTGCTGAGAAACACCTGCAGTATAGGCAGACCTTCCTAAGATACTATTCCTCAGTGTTAAAAGAGCTGATAACATAGAATACTGATGACTAGAGATGGGCACGGACCAGAAAAATGGCGGTTCATGGTGGTTTGTCGTTTGTGGTTCGTGGCTAACTGCAAACCATGGACTTTCTGAATTTTAAAAAAAAGAGAGCCACAAACCAGTTAGCTTTTTTTAAAAGTTTGTGCCGGAGGGGAGGGGAAATGAAACCCTCCTCTGCCACCTGACTGTCCCCTTCCCACTGCTCCTGTCGCCTCCCCACCTTGTTCTGCCACCTCCTCCTCCTCCTCTTCATCCTCCTCACCACTGCTATCATCATAGACAGCGGCCCACTATCTGGGACTTAAAGGCTTGTCTTATTACTTGACTTCTGAATATTTTGTAAACTACCTTGAATTTCTTTATTGGGAGAAGGGTGGGACAAAAATAAGATGGTTGGTTGGATGAATTAATGAATGAATAGGCAGATCCTTGTCTTAAGCTGTTTGGGGTTGAAGTCAGAGATTGAGAAAGTTACTTTTTTTGCGTAATATTCAGAATCCCCCAAACTGTGATTCTTCAGTCTCTCTTTTCTCTCTCCAGGTGGTTATGTACATCGGCCAAGTCTCAAAGGACCTTCTGAAGTGGCCTCGGCCTTATTCACCACCTGTTGTCAAGCTAGAAACAAGGACAAATGCAGAATATGGAATGCCTTCCACGCATGCAATGGCAGCGACTGCCATATCTTTCACCTTTGTTGCTGCAGCTGCAAACCAGTATAAGGTAGGGACAAGTAACCACGTAGAGCCTTTCTAGACCAGTGAACATTTTTTCTCAAGAATTTAAGTGTGGCTCAAAGCGGGACTGACCTGACTTGTCCTCTGTCTTTTTTCTTCCTTCCGCCACCATGGCAGACAGACTTGTATAACTGATATTCACTGGGGGTGCGGAAATGCATTGCTGAAGGGTCATGTGGAATAAACCAAATGTTCTTTCTTGTTTGGCATAGTCTGTAGTTGGAGGGTTGGATTCAGATTCTGATGTACTTGACAGTTGCATCTCATCTGTACCTGGTTGGCCTATTGAAATCAATGAGACTTGAGTTTACTCATGGGGACCCCATTGATTTTAAAGGGCCTGCTCAAAGCGGGACTGAATCCTCAGATTCCCCAGTGTAAGATCCATGAATAAATAATGACACCACAAGCATTTTATTTTCAGGGCCTTTCTGATACTGAGTTTACCTTTTTCCAGTGTTCAGACACTTGCAATGGAAATTTCACTGTGGCTGAGATATCTTTTTCCCAGGAATGGGTATAGTCAGTTTCGAGCAGCAGTTCTTTTAATCCCAAGGGCCCCATGATTACCTTAAGCCCCACATATCCCAGAGGCCAGAATCCTATTGCTGGTCCAACTACAGTAGAGTATTAAGTTGCCATTCAAAAAATGATTTGGTGGTTCTACTCTAGTTTTGGACTAGCAGTAAATACAGGTGTTCATCTGTGCAAAGGCATACCTAGCTTTATTTTATTTATTTATTTTTATTTAATTAATTTATATGCCGCCCACACTACCCAAAGGTCTCTGTTTTCTGTTTAAAATATTTTCACCCCACCTTTCTCCTTAAAAACGATCCAAGGTAACTTAGAACTTTGGTTACAGTGGTGCCCCACATAGCAACCTTAATCCGTTCCAAGATTAATGTCGCTATCCGGATTCGTCGCTATGCCAGGGGGGAACCCCATAGGAACGCATTAAACGGAGTTTAATGCGTTCCTATTGGGGGAAAACTCACCGCTATGTGGGGAATCCTCCATCCGGCCGCCATTTTCACTGTCCAGTAAGCGAGGGCAGGGCGCGAAAACACTGTGGGTGGCCATTTTGTTGACCCGGCGGCCATTTTGTAACCGCCGATCAGCTGTTCCCAAAACATCGCAATGTGAAGATCGGTAAGCGAAATGGCTACCGATCATCACAATGCAATGTTTTGCCTATTAAAACATTGCAATGCGATCGCATTAGCAATCACAAAAAACACGTCACTATGCAGATTCGTCGTTAAACGGTGCGCTCGTTAAGCGAGGCACCACTGTATACCTTTCCTATAAGGTATTCATGCTTTGGATTCCCTTTTTAAAATTGTGTGCCATCTTTTTATTTTAAGATGTTTAACAGCATGGATGTTGAATTTAACACAAGGGATAAATGCCCTGGGCTCTTTGTTCCACTCCATGATTGCCTCAGAAATGCACCAATAGCTGTGATTTGGTCCATATTTACAAGTTGCTGTTAAAGGTTTGGTGATTGCATGTATGGCATGCTGTATATGATTGCTATTAATATCTCTCCCCCCCCCCCGGTCATGTTCACAGTATCCAGTTGTGGTAGGGCTGATGGGAGCCTCTTTATTTTCAATCCTGGTATGCCTCAGCAGAATTTACACAGGCATGCACACAGTGCTGGTAAGTACTAACAGACTATTGTACATATTGCTATACTGCAACTGCATTTCTGTGTTCATTTTCAATTATAAGTGTGTGTCAGTATTTGCCATAACCAAAAGTCATAAAAGCCAGAGACTTCTGTCTCCCATATAAGCCTTATAATCTGTGAGGAAGCCTTGCTTACCGTTCCATAGCTTCCAGAGACAGCGTTTCTTGGAAGACATTCTCCAGTGTGGTCTGATTGCATGGAATGATCTCCCTTCCAAGATTAGAAATGGCTTCAGGTTAGACTTTTGTCCCACCAGGAACTTCCCCCACCCACTGAACTTTACAGAACTTCTTGGATTCTCCACTCACAACCTAATATTATCTCTATGATAGTAATTCTGTTATGAAGAAGAAGTTGGGATAGGTACACCAAACCTCTGATAGCTAGCATGAAAAGTCCTCCAGAGAAGCCTGGATTGTTTTCTTTGTGAATGTTAAGTTTGAGAAGAAATAATAATAAGGGGTTAAAGCCAATTGGTAGTCCCAGCTAGAGTAGGCACACTACATTAGTGGAACTTATATAAGTGTTGCCTTAACATGTCCAATTCATTCACTATATGTGTTGTAACTGGGAGTGACACTTGGATTTTAGCCCAAGGAGATTAACTAGGTTTTTTTAATATCTGATTTTTGTGTGGTGGATTATCATTGTTCTAGATGATTTCACAACAGGTAAGATAAATTCTATAGATTTTAAATGTAAGGAAGCCCCTTTGTTCTGCATTGTTCAAGAGACTTCATGTAATCTAGAGGCTATAGTAGTTTGATTTGATTTTGTCAGTAAACTGAAATCTAACTGCTTCAGTAGAATAAGCAGAAGATTGTTGCTTGTGTGTTTAAACCCAAACAGTAGAAAATGTCAATACAATACTATAATAAAAGAAACCTATGTGAGGCTGTATCTACATTTATGTTATAAGCAGTCCAGCTATTTGAGCATTGGTACTTATGAAAACAGAACAAAATGCAGAAACAAAAGCACAGAGATACTGTATGTTTTAATAATTAGGTAACACAATCATTCTAGTACAGTGCTAAGGAAGTTATTGGCCTGTAACAGTCATCATTAGTAGGTGGCTGGGATGATGGGTGGGTGTGTTTGCAATCTGTCAACATCTGGAAGGTGACAGGTTGCCCATTATGGGAGTTTCTGCATGTTTCAATGCTGAGAACATACAAACCATTCTGAAAGAAGCCACCTACGCTACTCCTTCACCTATACATAATACTCATAATTGAAAACTAGGCTTAATGTCATATAAATACTGAGAAGAGCTGAATTTTAGAAACATAGCTTGCTGATTTTATATGGAGATAATCTTGAACATTAATAGTTGTAAATGGCTACATTTGTTTATCTTCCTCATAATCACCATGAACATTAGTAAATATCCAGGCGTTAATATATCAACACAATGACTAAAAAACTTGAGTGTGTCTCCAGTAACCTAGAGTTAGTCTATAGAAATCCTTTGTACATTGTGTTAATATCTAAGCTGGCTGGATAGCTCGGTGGTTTAGCTATCTGGCCGTGGAGCCAGAGGTTAGGAGTTCCAATTGCCACATTGTGCCTCCTGTGGGAAGAGCCAGCTTGTGCAGTCTGAATGCCCCAGAGGAAGGGAGGGGTAAACCACTTCTGTGTATTCTCTACTTAGAAAACACTGGAAAAGTTTAAGTCAGAATTGACTTGACAGCATGCAGTTATTATTATCAATTATAATAAAAGATTTTTCAGAACTCACATGAAAATGGTGGTGAGGAGTAAAGACTTAACTGGCTATCTTGAAAGAAGAAAGCTACTTTAGCTGGGGGAGGAAAGATGCTTTTTATTAGCTAAAACTTTGTGAGGGTTTTTATTGTCTCAAACAAGTGATTTTTTAAAAGTAATAGCAATAACCCTTCTGTAGTTTAAATATATTTAAATAAATTCAGTTATCAAGATCTAGCATAATATTGTCAGTCATGTGCAAATCAAGTTGAAATATTAAAATAAAAAGATTTTTTTTAAAAAAAGGTCTTGTGTTGGATTTGGTCATCCTTCTAGATTAACTTTATGCATTTATCTGAAAAAAAGGTTATTAAGAAAAGCTCTGTTGAAATGTTTACACAATCCATATCTTTGCAACAAAGTATATTTATTTGTTTGTTTATTTATAATATTTTTTATCCCACATTTCTTCTTAAAAAGAACCCAAAGTGGCTTGCATCATTAAAAAGACAATATGTAGGACCTTAAAAACAGTAGGTATACAAATATTTAAAAAGAATTAAACAAGTAATAGAATTAAAATCAGTAATAGAATTAATATTAAAAACATTTAAAACAACAGAGCACAACAATCCATTTAAAAACCCCTCTCAGTCATTAAAGGAAAGCTTGCCTAGTTTCCCATGGGAAGGAGTTCCAGAGTCTGGAAACAGTGACAGAGAAGGCCCTCTCGCATGTCCCCATGAAGTGTGCCCGTGAGGATGGCAGGACTGAGAGAAAAGCCTCTTCTGATGATCTTAAAGCCTGGGCAGGCTCATAAAGAGAGATGCGGTCTTTTAGATCACATGCTTTCTCTAATGAAGGACTGTGGACGTGATGTCATCTTTAAATTGAGCATTCTGGCATGCTGGTTAAAAGTTCTTTTTCCTGATCAACACAGAGATTACCTCCCAAACAGTAATTACCAGCACAGTATAGTTATCAAGAGCCAAAATGTGAGAATCTGGGGTCAAGGCTTGCAGAATTGTAGTGTTTGGGCATTTTCATAAGGATGCCATCTGTCTCTCTGATTCTTGGGGTTGCAGTTGAATATTACAGTAAAAAATCATGACTGCAGAAAGAATATTTAAGTTTTGATAACAAAACAATCAAAATTGTTGCTTGTTGACCTCAAATAGAAAAATAGGGAAAAAAAGTTTATATATAAAAAAATTGGTGAGTTTTCATGAACTCATTTATGGAATTGTTCATGGTGGTGGTCACTGTGCTATTAAATAATTTCTGATTTACAGTAACACTATGAATTAATGATCCCCAAACAGTTTGATCATTAACATTCTTGCTCACGACTTGCAGCCTCAAGGATGTGTCTCCCTTAAATGAGTCTTATCTCATAATGGGTTCCTGCTAGCTTTGACTTCTCTAGAGTAGGAAAAGAGGTTGTCTTTCCATGGTGTGTCTAAAGTACAATACACACAGTTCAGTCAATTTTGATTTCTTTACTGCCAACATGAAATTATGTAATTCTTCTGTAGTCATGTTTTCTGTCTGCTTTGTTTCCTTTCAAAAACAATGTAGCATGATTTGGAAATATGATGCTTTTTGTGTAATGAGTGAAGTATCGCGAAGCACTGTGTTCTAATTACTTTTTTAAAAAATAACTTTAAAGGACAGTGTAAGCCATTTCTAGAGCATTTGGGCAGGATTTTTCAGGTTTTATTGCATTTTCCTTAAACAATCTACAAAGTTTGAACGGTTAGTAAACAGCATATGTATCACTGCAGATGGGTATGAGTTGAAAATAAAGGAAGAATATGGTTGTTAAACTGCATATGAAAAGAGAAGAAGAAGAAAAAGGAAAAACTTCTTGGGTACCTAGTTTTGTATGGGGGGAAGTAGGAATCCATTTGTGCTTTTATATCCCTTAAAGAATGCATGTAGGCTGTGATACTCTTGGATCTCCCAATTCTTTCCCTCACCTTGCTGGCAATAGCAATAGTAAAATTTGCATAACACTCCTTATTTTTTCCTTAATAAATTAGATCCAAGCTGCTCCCCAGTCATTAAGACTCCATTTACTAGAACATCCTCTTCTCTTGCCTGAGTTGAACTAGGGAAAGGCTCAAAGTTCATCCTTTTGCCTCTTTGTAGTGGTTTCCTCCCTAATCTTTTCATTAAGACTTCCACCTTGTGCTAAGTGAAGGAAGGAAACATAATCCTCTCTGGAGAAATTATGAAATTAAATCCTAAGATTATGGGTGGAGAAGTTGAACAGAAAACTGTTGTTGAACAGAAAACTGTTGTTCAAACTTGCTTTAAATATCCTCCTGAAACTATTTGCTTTGATGAGTGAGTTAGTCATCAGAAGTGTCCCTGCCCCCCCTTCAGAGAAACATTAATAATCTCCTTGACCCCCAGCAAAGAGGGTCAAGGATTAATTTTTGCTCCAAAAACACATTAGGGCTTATTTTCAGGGGATGTTGTATTTTTTTTTTCATGAACAACAATCTACATTTATTCAGATACTCATGTCATCTGGTTGCTGAACAATGGTGGATGGCGAGCTTTCACTTAAGTGGGGCATATTTTTCGGATAGGGCTTATATTACGAGCATCATGAAAAATCATACTAGGGTTTATTTTCAGGGTAGGGCTTATTTTCGGGGAAATGGTATTTGCTGCATCATTTCAAAATATTTAGGAGAGGAGAAAGAGGAAGCTTAAAGCCTGATTTTTTTTTTCTTATCTGTGTGGCTTAGCTTGTTCTGTCATGAGTCCTGGTTGTTATGATGAAATAGTGCCTGTGTTGTACGTGTCAGGCAAGAAAAGGCAAAGTAACCATCAGAAGTTTCTCGTAGGATGTCTCACATTATGTGTGCATAACATGCATCAAGCTTTAGTTTTTCATCTTTTTAATATACTAGCCTATCAAATGATGTCCCTTTAAGAGACACCAGTATATAAAGCACAGGATCATTTTTTAATTGCAATTGAAGTTTTATGGGAGGGATAGAAAATTCTGGCCAGATATTTCTGCACTGCAGTCCTAGGTCAGATCAGGCAGGAGCAAGGCATCATGAAGTCCAACAACATCTGGAAAGCCACTGATGCACACCCTAGTTTTTGAGGAGAATAATACTAGATCCAGCTTGGAATTATTACCTCTTCGCCCAACTCCCCTGCCAATGACCCACCCACCAGTCAGAGTGTGCTCCTCTCCTGCTCTTCCTCCTTGGTTGTTCGACCAGTCTCTGGCAAGGGCATGACCTTCCCTGCCAAACTTCCTTGGGTGATTGCCCACTGGCAAACCGGTGCTCCTGCTGGGGACTGGTCAAAGAGCCAAAGAGGAGGAAGAGAGGAGCACACTCTGACTGGTGAGTGAGTTATTGGCCATGCAGTTGGGGAAGGAAATGCATACAAATCAGCACAAACCTCCAAACTGAGGTTCATGCCCATCCTCAAGTCAACAGCACCAAACAGGGAGTGTGACAGTTAAGTTTACTGTAGCCTCTAGCATTGCATTTTCCCAAGTGATGCCTTCCAGCTCTGCTGCGTGGACTGAAAACTGCATCATCTGCTGTCAGCAAGCCTTTGACCCTGCTGGCTAAAATGAGGATGTGTAGCAGAACACAATACATGAGAGGGTGCCCTGGTGGGGAAGTCCGGTCTGTGCATGAAAAAGTCTAGCAAGGGTAGCTACAGCTATGGTGCACCTGCTAATTTGAGATTATTCAGAATGGTCCAGTTGGATCAGGCCAAAGGGCTACTTGGCCCAGCATTTTGATCCTATATGTTGAACTGGAACCTCCTGGAAAGCCTAGCACCAGGACATGATTGTGCAATAGTGCTCTCCTCAGGAACCGATGTTAGGAAATGTCCCTACTGTGTCTGTTTGCTACAGAAGCAATAGTAATGAAGTATATGTCCACTAACACCACAACCACCCCTGAGCTTGAAAAATTTCAGAATCTTTCAGCAAGCAAGGATGTGCTTTTCGAGTTTTTAAGCAACATTCCAGAATAGAATGAAAGGATGTGCCAAGGGAGTATGATTGTGCAAATGACATAGGAACCACACCCGTGAACCAAATGATGGAGACAATAGAGCTAGAGCAGTTTGTACCTGGACTTTTTGGCTGATGGTGCGATAAAAGCTTTAAAAATTACTGTGAACCCCACCCTTTTTAATGAGAGGATTATGCGGGGAAATACAGAAATATGCTGTTTTTTGAAGGAATGTTTGCCAGAGATAAATTGAGTAAGTGGTGCTAAACCATGAGAAAAGCAGCTAGTTAAATACCCAGGGCAAAGATGTTGATTATAAAAATGAAATGGGAAGAAAGCAAGACATAGATTATCTTTCCCTTTAGTTTTAGCTCTTCTGTTAAAATCAAAATTTGGTGCAGTTATTCAAACTGAAGATGCAAATATTTGGAATTCTGGGAAGTTCAACAGCAACAAAAACCCAAGCAAGATGTTACTGGGATGATCTTGATATAAAGCACATATGTCTCCAGCCCGTTAGCTCAAAACATCTATGTGAAGTTTAACCACTTCTGTTGTAGTAGCAAGCTGAAGCTACATAGAGTTAAAAGAGATGTGTTCAGGGCTGTCTCTGCAAATTGTGCAAGACAGAGATTGCACTGTAGTTTTTTTAAACTCCTCAATCCATTTAAAAAGGCATTTGGAAGGAAATATTTGTTGATCTTTGTCCTGGCAACAGAGGAAAAACAAGAGAGTAATATTCCAGAGTAATAGGCAGGCAGGTTAGTGTGTAGTGGTTTGTTTGGGTGTGAGATGTGTGTGCACAGGACCAAGCCCCTTCCTCAAAATTTCAGATTTTAATTTGATTTGATTGTTATTAAAGTTTTATTTTACTTTTACTTGCAGATGTGTTAGATGAAGCAGATAGTATCCAGTTGCTCACTTAGATGTAAGCTGTGGCCCCAGTGCAGAAAGCAGTGAGATGGCAAAAAGCACAGGTCACTTTTAATTATAGTAAGTAAGGCCTGCCGTTTTAGTAAGGCCTGCCAAGACTTTGGACTAACAATCAGCCTAAAGAAAACACAAGTTATGGGCTAGGGCGTGGACTCACCTCCCTCTATTACCATCTCCACGCAAGAATTGGAGGTTGTTCATGAATTTGTGTACCTTGGCTCAACGATCTCTGACACTCTCCCCCTAGATGTCGAGTTGGATAAACAAATTGGCAAAGCAGCTACCATGTTCTCTAGACTCACAAAGAGAGTATGGCTCAATAAGAAGCTGACGACACATACCAAGATCCAGGTCTATAGAGCCTGTGTCCTGAGCACACTCCTGTACTGCAATGAGTCCTGGACCCTTTGTGCATGGCAGGGGAGGAAGCTGAACACCTTCCATATGCATTGTCTCTGACGCATTTTTTGGTATCACCTGGCAGGACAAAGTTCCAAATAGTGTAGTCCTGGAACGAGCTGGAATTGTTAGCATGTATATATTACTGAGTGATGTCTATGATGGCTTGGGCATGTTGTGAGAATGGCTGATGATCGGATCCCAAAAGATCTCCTGTATGGAGAATTAGTGCAGAGAAATCACCCCAGAGGGAGACCACAGCTGCGATGCAAGCATATCTGCAAGCAGGATCTGAAGGCCTTAGGAATGGACCTCAACAGCTGGAAAACCGACATCTGAGCATTCAGCCTGGAGCATGGCCTCTCCCAATTTGAAGAGACACTTGTCCAGCAGGCCGAGGCAAAGAGGCAGTCCCGAAACCAGCCAAATAAAGGAGCTGGACAGGGGACAAATTGTATATGTCTTCAGTGCGGAAGGGATTGTTACTCTTGAATTAGCCTTCTCAGCCACACTAGACGCTGTTCCAAGACCTCTATTCAGAGGACGTTACCATAGTATAAAGATTCAGATTTGATCTGTTTCAGCAAATCTTCACTTTTATTTGGACATATCTGAAATCTGTCCAAATCAGCCTGATTCTTGGTTTGGGGTTATGCCTAATTCAGATATTTAGATTAGTTCTGTGTCTTAAAGGTCCACTTCCTGGAGAACTTCTGTCAGCATTCCTGGAAAGCTTGTAAAACCATTAACTATTTCAAAACAAATAACTTTGTCCTATAATTAGTAATTTTTTTTAAAAAAAGTTCATGGCTAAATATGCAGTTGAACAAATTGTCAGGGAGCAGTTCTGTAATAATTGTTGAATTTACTAGAACTGTGTAACTCTAGAAACACTTTAAAATGCAGATAGAATTGTGTTTTCATGGAGCATGTGAGAAAATGCAACGCATCTAATTTCTTCCTTTTTTGTGTCTCTTTCCAGGATGTGATTGTTGGCAGTCTGATGTCGGCACTATTAACTGCTCTTGTGTACCCTGCTTGGGATGTCCTTGATCAACTGCTGCTAACCAACTGCTTGTGTCCTGTGTTCTGCATTGCTGTGCCCCTCCTCTTATGCTACAACTACCCCAAATTAGATTTCTACAGCCCAACTAGAGCAGACACCACCACAATTTTAGGGGCTGGAGCTGGATCAGTTATAGGTTTTTGGATAAATAACCACTACATCTCAAACACTTTGACTGGAGCTGTTTCACCCAGTGTTCCTTTGATCACCATTGAAATACTCTTGACGGGGCTTGCAAAGTTTTTGGTGGGAATTGCTGTGCTAGTGGTTACACGGCAGATCGTCAAAACTGTGGTTCTTCAATCACTTTGTTCTTGGTACAGTGTTTCTGTGAATGATCCCAAAGCTAAGCAGCAAGTTGAAATCGAAGTGCCCTATAAATTTGCAACTTACTGTTCCATTGGCCTAAGTGCTACCGTGCTTGTGCCATTACTGCATGGCTTTTTGGGTTTGAATTAAATCCTGTGCATTTCTTTTAAAGAAATAACCCACATTATGGGATGCAATAAAATGTATGCAGTGGTAGTGACTTGAACCAAAAAAAAAATTGTTGTGCCTTTCAGCATAGATCTAAAGCATAGCTGATACTGGTGGTCTAGTATGCTGCCGTGAAAGACAGTCAGATCTTTAGCAGCTTCTTTCCTTCCTAGAAAACTCAAGCAGCTTTTTGAGCTTCCCGAGTATCCTAACTGTGAAATCAAAAACTACTGTACATCTTGTAGTATATGAGGGATAAATGGGCTAAATGAAAATAGTTTTTAGCCTTCACTCTTTCACTGATGCTGGAACATATATTTTGTGTTTTTCTCCTTCACCAGCCTATTCTGTGGTTGAGTCTCAGGACCACTGAGTTTCTTATTTGTTTAGTAAAGCAATTCTTCTTTTCTCCAGGAATCTGTTGTGGCCTTGAGGAGGGTAGGAACCAAGCTAGGAATACAGTATTCTGTTGTTTCAGAAATCGGCCTCTGCTCTCCACTGACATTGTAGCAGTGCAGTAATGGCAGAAGTAAGAGTTTTCAGGGAAACTTGGGACTTCAAGATGATCTGGCCAGCGACTGGAAGAAATATAATGTACTGCTTGCTGGACAGATCCAAGCAATGAACAGTTATAGACTTTGCACAGAGATATGAAAGCCAGATGTTTTTAATTGCTTTGCCAACCTAGCAGTTCGAAAACATGTAAAAATGGGAGTAGATAAACAGGTGCCACCTTGGTAGGAAGGTAATGGCATTCTGTGTATAGGCGCGCTGGCCATGTGACCACGGAAACCGTCTACGGACAAACACTGGCTCTATGGTTTGGAAACGGGGATGAGCACTGCACCCTAGAGTCGGACACGACTGGACTAAATGTCAAGGGGAACCTTTACCTATTCTAACCATGTTTATAAACTGCTTGAATAGCTGCTTTCCATAGATTCCTTCTATAGGCGAGCAATATAATGCAATGTGAGACTAGGAATTAAAATGGTGGTAGTGTTTTTTTCTTTAAAACATCCCTAAATGACATAGCCTGCTTGGAAAGGGTGAAACTTCAGTATTATACTAGGTTTTAAATTCCTGCTCTGTAGCATATGAACTTCTACTGTATTATGGATAATGCATGTTATGCAATATGTGGGCTACATGAAGGCAAAAGACCTGAAGCCTGAATTGACCATGTTGAACCAAGAACCTCAGGGCAAAATTAAGCAATATATAGGCAGTATGGAGCTCTCTTAACACCCTGGAAATTAATGCTGGCTATCTGTGGGACAGAGCTGATGAGTGGGGAGCATGTGGAGCTTTCCCCACATCAAGTTCCCATCCTGCCCTCAAATCTAGACCTAGAAATTATAGGTAACCCTTGGCTTTTAGAGGCTGAGGGTGATCTTCAGCATGGGGGAATGTATAGTGTGGGAGAAGTTGAGCACCCCATCCCATCTGATCATCCTGCACTCATCTACAAGCTTAAGAGTATGTTTGTGCAAAAATTATATGTAGGCTGGGAAACACTCTCCAAATGAAATCTCATTTAACTTTTTCTGTTCATTCTGGTTTAGCTGAAACGTCTGTGTATATTATGAGCCACAGCATTGCCTTTCCACATAAAGCCGGCTTTCAGTTTTATAATGCGCGTATGCTTAGATTTATCAACCATCACCTTCAGAACTTGTATTATTTTATTTAAAGTTGTGAAATTTATTCTGAAATTATCTGTGCTGTTATTCAAATTATGTTTCTACAAACTATTTTTACTAAAGTTCGTCCTGTCATGTATCTTTGTGTGTTTTTTGGGGTGGAGACTTTAGACAGATAATAGGATATTTTGCAGTGTGTCACCTTGTTCTTTTGTTGGCATCATATTCAAGGAGATGAAGAGTGCAGTAACCATTGGACCACTGCATTAATTTCTCATATAAGCAATATGAAACTCAAGATTTAACAACAAAATTCACCATGTATGGAGCTGGAAATGACAGATGTTCAAGCTGGATTCAGGAAAGAAACAGGCACGAAAGATCATATACATTGGCTACAAGAGCACATAAAAGAATTCCAACAGAAAATCAGTCTATGTGTTATTGATTACAGTAAAGCCTTTAACAGTATGGATCATGAAAAGCTACACACTGTTCTAAAAGACGAATTGCCTATGCCACAATATTTGATTGTCCTGATGCATACTCTACATTATAAACAAGAGGCTACTGCTAGGGGACAATACAAAGAATGGCTCCCAGCTGGCAAAGATGTGAGACAGGAGTGCATTTAATGTACCTGTTTGTTCAATCAATGTGCAGAACATTGGTGTGCAAAAGTATTTTATAAATGAATTCTGTAATTCTCCCATTTGTGTAAAGTAGCCAATGGTGACTGTAATGTTAGAGATGAAGCACAAAATCCGAGACCAGACCACAATCTGAGTTTGTGACAGGGATATTTCAAACTGGTCGCAGGTCAAAATGAAGCCTGTACATAATACGAGCTCTCAGTGGCTTATTGGCTTTGCTTAGGAGTTCAGTGTTTCAAGGGAAGAAAATACAAATACGTGAGAATTACTGTTACACATTTCTGTGTGATGATGCAACACAGATTACAAGGTTAATGGAAAAAGCATATTGGAAAAGCTGTTAATATGTGAACCAGCTGTTAACAAAATCACTTGAGCAGTTATATTTCATGCTTCCTGCACCTTCAGACGCTGAGGACTGCTATTGTGAGGCAACTGCTAGCAAAGTGTACTGAGTCTGTAAAGTCAAATGTGTTAGCAGAAACAGTACACTCCACTAAAATTCCAGTAGCTTTTAAGCAATACCATTCAATCAGGGTTGGGCCTGATCAGTACTTAGATAGGAGGACAAAAGCAAATATCAGCATCTTCCATAGGAAAAAATCCTGCCCGAAGCCCTTAGAGTTGACAGCACTAGCTTGTGGGACCAACAGCAGCTTCTTAATGTTTGTAAATGAATTTTTAAATGCAAAAACTATACATAAGCTACTCTGTTAAGGGGTAGAAATCACTCTCCTTATTGGGTCTGTTGTTGGTGATTCAAGCAGCAGTTTAGACAGATCTTAGAATCTTTATTTCAGATTCTGGCTCTTAGAATCCCTCAGCCAGCCCAGCTAAGCTCTTGGTTAAAGGAAACCCCTGCCCCTGCTATATACCTGAATATGAAACAGGACAAGCCATGCGAACCAGATACCACAGGCAGTACGTGTCAGCTGCTGCTCAGTTAATATGCTCAGAATATATACAAATATGTGGTCGCAGAAAATTTCCTTTGGCATTCTCATCCGTAGGCTAGTTCAGCCACTTTGAAAGGGAATACGATCAAATCCATGACCTAAAAGGCCCCTAAAGCTCTTCCACATCCCACAACAGCCTGAAATGTACCATTTCATGTTCTTTGTGCTGATATAGCAGGAGATTTGCAAGGAAAGATAATTTACCCTGCAACCCCCAGCTACCTGCAGCAGGCACAGATGGACCACCAGCACTGTCCACCTCCCTGCCTTCCCCACTGGAGATTAAGTCTAGGTATGATTAAATGCAGAACCCTTCCCTTTTATTTTGCAGAGTAACAAGCTGATTTGGTACTATAATTACTGCCATTTACAGGGGGCACAAATTGCCCTGCCCTGTCCCTTTCCAACTGAAAGTGATAACAGGAAAAGCTTGAATCCGTTTAATATTCGTTGTAATAAATTATCCTATATCATGCAATAAGAAAACAACGAGATTCTTGTTGTGCAGCTGTAATCAGTAAGTCAGACATTCAGCCTCTGAAACCTCCTTAAAATAGTATCATGTGCTCTATCAATACATATACAAATTAATACACCGAGCTTCTAGCTTTTAAAAATATTAATGACTCCATCTGTTAAGGGAAGCTCTATATTGTTATCAAGCAATTCTTATTACAATGCATATATATATATGACCAAGCCAAGATTGATCTATTCTTTTAAAAGAAGGAATGAATGGTGCAACGGATCAGCATGGTGACATGTCCTGAAGGAGGGATGCAGAATCAAGATTTCACAGGAATGGCTCAATTGTGATTTCCAGGACAGAGCAAGGCATGGTCAGCTCAAATTTGGTAATAACATCTGGATGGAGGACTCCTAGGTTTCCAATACACTGCCCTTTGGCAAAGATCTCAGCACAGCGACCAGGGAAAAAGGCAGGCTCTAAAAGAAAAGAAAGAAGGGCAGTTAATGCTTCTCTAGAAAAACAGGCAAGGGACCAAACATCAAGGACAAAAGTGAGTCTACTACAGCAATTCTCAAAAACAATTTTAAAAATGGCTTATGCTGTACCATTGGCAGAAATGGGCTATGGCAGATTAAAGAGAGAGAGAACTCCTTAACAACTATGGTATAATTCACATCAAACACTTTTGACTTGTATACAATATCTCTGTATACAAGAACAGGCAGTATGACTCCAAACCACACATGGCGAACCAAAATTACATATTTAATAATATGCATTATTATATAAGTATATAATTATCGTGACACATTTTCTTGGTTGATGATTAGGATATTAAAAGTTGAAGTTGTCAATCAGCTACTTCATAATATAGAATGAAGTTATAACCCACTGCAGCTGAAGTGGTTTAGTCTTAAACTACATCCCCATTTGCCACCAGTTGCTTATATTCCCATTTAAATCCTTTAAAACTATTTAAAAAACTGCTAAGGACCAACTCCAGCAAAGTCATTATACAGGAACTCCACCATGCGAATGTAATGTTGTTATGCTTTTATGTTACACATTTCCCATGTAGGGCAGGGGTATGAAAGTTACATCAGACATATAACTTTACCACCACCACCACCCATGCAGCAGCCATTTAGCAGAACCACAATGTTTTGCAAGAACTGGGTGAAAATTATCCAAATACTTTACCCTGCAAAGAAATAAGAACAGTCTGTGAGTGAGCAGTGTACACAAAGGTACTGTACATCTTTTGCCTGATCAGCAAATCTGAAACATCCCAAGGATCATCAACATACGTATCACAAAAGCACCTCCCTGGCTGACTTCCCGCCTGTGTGTGTGTGTGTGTGTGTCTGACAATCAAATCACAACACACAGTACTCACAAATGGATTTCCCAATAAATTTTTCTTTCCTTGAAAGCTGCAGCAGTGAATCAAACTTCTTCCTCTGCCCTGTTTTCCCAACATAAACTATTCCCCTGGCCAAAGATTTGTTTGACCTTGCATTATGCAGAGCCCCTTTTGCTGCTGCATAAATACAGTATTAGCTGCAGAATGAAGCAAGCAAACAACATGACCCAACAAAGAAACAGGGAACATCTTGCACTCCAGCTATTGCTAGAGTATAACTCCCAACCACCACTATTAGCCATGCCCACTGAGCCTGGCAGGAGGTGGTTTAACACAATTTGGGGGTGACATGTTCCCATCCTATGACCTGTAGGATCAGTTTCTATGAGACAGTATGACGGCTTCAGAGCTTTCTAATTCATTTGGCATCTAATTCACCTAAACATTCTGTTTCAATCGCTTTAATACAGTTCAGATATATTCCTTTAAAATATATGTTTGTTTAAGGGTAGCCTAATTACTACCTCAGTTGCAAAGGAGGCTGCATCCTAGAACAAAAGGGTTAATACAATCAGCAAGCCATATAAAAATGCCATATTATGCTTTTATAAAAGACTCCACTGTCCTTAGACTTAACAGCAGCTATATTATAGCTCATATTGCCACAATTTCAGACTGGTGTAACAACGTAAAGTCACATACAGTGCCAGCAATGAAAAATGCATCTATATATTGGATAATCCTTGTAAGTTCATAAGGCATGGGGCTGCTAAAGTTGCTGGCTTCAGACACAGATGAATTAAAGGAAAACATCCAAAGGCTTTTTTTAGCTATTAGCAAAAGCTTCCATGAAGTCTCCCACACCAAGTGGCTCAGAAAGGATCTCTGAGAACCTCAAAACGATATCTCTGTCATGCGTTTCTGGAAATCATGCACTGCAAAAAGTTACATTATATTAGACCACTTCATTCTAATATAGGGAGCTTGCTAAAGAAGAGAGCTTTTATTGGGAAACTGATGAAAACAGAATAGCAAAACCAACTGCAAACTAGATATTACTACACTGCCAAATCCTACTATCTGAAACTAGGTCTGTAAAAGATATGGCAAGAATACAGTACTGTATCTAGTATAAAGACATGCTAGCAATATACCACCCTGGATTCCCTGTACAAGGAAATTTCCTGTACAAGGCAGAGGGAATTGCTTTCTAAATATTCTCCTATCAGAATTTAGCTACACCCCTGAAAAACAAATAACCAAAAGCAGTGTGTTACATTACCTTCCTGGGTTAAATAAGGAAATGCACACATTTCAATATTTCTCCCTATCAAAACCCGGGGATAGCTAGCCTGGCAGCAAGAATGGTTCTTGTATATCTCCTCTTTCTTGACAAAACATAATGCATATTGTTTGTCATGGCCAGAGCGTGTTGTCTGAAAGGATGATTATCATAACAGATTGATAAATTAACAAACAATAAAGAGTAAGAAATGACCAATGCAGGTGTATTGTCCCAAGAATTCAGTCACATGGCTGCCCATCAAAATAACTTCTATGAACACCAAGAATTCTTTTAAAAATCTAACACTCAAACAGGTTGCATCAAACCGCAGTTGTCATGTCTGCACCACAGACAAATGATGACCACAGGAAGTTGCCAAAAGATTTTCTTTGTTTGAAGTGCATCTGATACACATTCAACTCCTTTCAAATCACCGAGTTTGCCCTAATTTATTCTTCTATGATTTTACAGTATCTTCCTCAAATGATCCAAGCTCAGGATACATTAACTTCATAAAGACTTCACTTTAAAATACAAACATGAAGTAACCTTGGAGGAGAAGAAAGCATCTTGATTCTGTCACACTCTACACATACTTAAAACAGGCCTCCACTTTGGCAGCAGGAACTAAATGAGCATTGAAAAACACCATTAATACATCAGGTACAGTGATTCTAATAGCAATTCCTTCCCAGAATCAAGAGCTGGAATCCGCAAACAAGGTTTTAAGACAGCTAACAAAGCAAAGCTGTGTATTTGTTCAATATGTTCAAGGGGCTTAATTCCCATTTAAACATTCAAAAGAATAGTAGCTCATCTGTCTGTTAGAATCGACAAGTCTGCCAGTTCTTAGGAAAAACAAAAGTTCATCTGTAAGTAAAAACAACAATCTACTATGGGGCCTTATCTTCATTAGGACCAACTTTAAAAAGCAGGTAAGTGCACAAACTTTTTGAGGTTTCTAAAATTCTTCTTCAGGTAGCATCAAAATAAATACAAGCAAACATCCATGCGCACATAGGAGGTAATGAAAGAAACCATAGGCCAAATGCTGGTGTCATATGGCTGACAATCAGTTTTAATTTGAGATTAAGGGCTCAGTGAATTGCTGGTTGGTGTACAAGCATCAGATTAAATCAGACTACAATGCCAGATTCTGAAGAGAGTGCCTGACTCACGCAGGAGTCCTACAGAGATTTATATACCTCTTAAACAAAGAACAGAAGCCTATGTCATCATAGCTGACATTAGTCCAGTAAAGGTTTAGTCCCAGAATGAAAACAGACAATCATTGAAATCATTTCTAAATTTATCTGAGTATCTAAGTATAAATATTTTCTTTGCTGCAATAATTCCAGGCAATTCCAAAGCTTGCTACTCTCTACAAGGCTTTATTCCCCTACATAGGTTCTAGGTTCCATAATATAAAATTACTTCAGAGTTGTTGTAACAGCCAAACATTTTATAGTTGTAGAAAAAACTATAGACATGACTCAGTCTATCCCTGCAATTTATAAAAGTCACAGGTATTAAACTCAAGTTGTTTCCAGAATATAGGAGCAAATATCAGAAAGAATGTTGCAGGTTACATTCTAAAATGCAAGAACATCTCTTTTAAGAGTAAAGACTTTTAAAAGTAAAAAAGAACAATGTAAGTATTTCATATGCAGTCTAAAATATTAGGGTTATTAACAATAAAAATGCATACAAAATAAGAGGTTATTACGAATAAAAATACATAAAGTAAAAAAAACATGATTTAGTTCTAAGTATGTTTAGATAAACAGAAAAAAATTCTTAAAATAGCTCAATGAGACTAAAAATCTGAGGAAATTCATCTATGATGATTACTGTTCTTTGACGTCTACTGCCCACAACAGAATGGAGTTGAGATGAATGCCTCGTCATTCATTCACTGACGAATACATTACCATATCGCCATATTTACAGTTTGTGTTCCCCCTTATAATCCAAACAATTGCACTTCTTATTGGGCAAAGGAAGCAAACAGTTGTAGGTTTTATCAGCGATCTTGCAACCCGACTGGGGATGACTTGGCTATCCCTGCCAATCAATTTACCATTGATCCTCTATACCTGTGGCTGGCTATAGGCACTAGATGGAGGGATTTCAGGGTGTTTTTTTCTACTTGTTCTCTGTTTTCATTACAGAGTGTTATTTTTACTCTCTCCAGCACAGAATGAATGAGATATGAGTCAGGAGGTGAGGCTGAGGAGCCTGACGCCAAGGGAAGCCTGGAAGGAAAAAACAAGAAACCGGGCCTTCTCGGTGGTGGCTCCTCGCCTCTGTGGATACGGATTAAGTTCTCAAGTCAAGACCCCACTGTATGTACAAATTCCTTTTTATTTATATACAGTGGACCCTTGACTTACAGACGGCTTGATTTACAGACTTTTTGAGTTACAGACTTCTCTGGCCGCAAAATTTAGGTTTGACTTGCAGACTGAGATTTGACTTACAGACCAGAAAAAAACCAAAATGGAACAAAAACGGCCTGTTACGGGATTAATCAGTTTTCAGTGCACTGTAGGTCAATGGAGACTTGACTTACAGACTTTTTGACTTGAGAACCGCCTTCCAATACGGATTAAGTTCTCAAGTCAAGACCCCACTGTATTGTTCTTATATTTTTTCCCCCCTTTGTGTGTTGTAAGCCGCCTAGAGTGGTCAATACGACCAGATAGGCGGGGTATAAATGGAATAAATAAATAAATAAATAAATAAATAAATAAATAAATAAATAAATAAATAAATAAATAAATAAATAAATAAATAAATAAATAAATAAATAAATAAATGCCTTTGCAATGTTCTCTTATCTGTAACCAAGCTGGTTGTTGTGGGAGGTAGTGGGATTATTTAGAAAACAGTTGTAACTAATACAAGCTTTCTCTTCATGTAGCACTTTTTCAACCATACTTTCACTTTCTCTGCAAATGGGACACACTTTTTTCTTGCTCTCCTTTAATCATTCCAGCACCCCATAAACTCACTTTTTAAAAATGTTCACAACCAAAGCGAAGAATCCATGGCTAGTCTCCTTTTTTAAAACAACAACAACACACAGGTTAACTACAATTCTGAGATATATTCCTTTATTCAGGTGAAACATACAGGTTCCTGAATAGACACAGAGAAAGTGCTCCTTTCTTCCTTCAGATCTTGACACCTGAATCCTCCTCACAAACAAGGGCAAATACTGTCCCATAATAAGCCCCACTATGGTAAAACCACTGTAAACAAAACTGTGGAATTCCAGACAACTTCTCTATTTTCTACTGCTTCTAGAGTGCCCTCAGATCCCAACCCAACTTAACTTCATTCATTTCTTCGTTCATTCATTGAATTTCAATACCACCCATCTAGCCATAGGCCATTCTCAAAGCCCATAATACAAGGATATTATTGCAATGGCATCAGGACTCTTGAATTTTCACAGGATACCCCCAAAGAGAACAATATCAATTGAAAGTATCGAATCTTCATAATCTGTAATTAAGAAATTGGGGTGCGGGGAGCAGGGGAGCTCACTATGACTTCAGACAAACACATATACATGGAATAGAAGGTCTACTCTCTTCTTGGTATAGAGACATTGCACACACCTAGAACAAAATCACATTTATAATAGGAGTGTGATTCCTAAAATCCTTTAAGGTTAAAAGAATTCTGTTATTAGAGACCCTAAAGAATGCCCCTAAGAGCCAATAATTGTCCTTCTGCTTTGAATGCAGAACTGCTTTGATTATCGAGGAAACACAGCTCTCTTTAGTCACTAATCCAACAGAAGCACCTAGTTTTTAGCACATTTTCTGGCTAATTGACCTTCAAAGGGCTTGCTGAAGCTCCTACAAGGCTTCCTTTTTCTGCCTATGTATTTCCTTCTTCCCACATTTGGAAGAAAAAAATTAAAGCAATGATACAGGATCCGAGCTAGGTAAAGCTCTAGCTACCACAATAGTTATACTCTTATAATGTGAAAAATGAACAAATAAGCAAATAACCAGAAGTTACACTTAATGTAACTGATAAGATGGACCATGTTATCTAACACAACTGCTTGCTATAGTCAAAGTTCTTGTTTTCTACTTATTACTTTAAAATAAACTGGCACAACTTGGAATACAGTACATAGTATAAACCATTATACTCATGCCGGACAAACTAATTTTCCAACACGTTTTCTGTTATCTTTCTCCAGTAGGTATAAAGAAATCTTCACAGATGGCCATTTCTGGAAATGTAGTCAACTCTAATCACACAAATTACAAGCTTATCTGGCACAAACTGATAAAGAGATATCAGCTTGAATTTGGAGCAAATGTGTAGAGCCAACACCACATAATTGTCAATGATACAGAAAGTCAACAGCTTCAACATGCTGGGAATTGTAAGAAAACAATATTTTACCATTATGTTATCCTTCCTTAGCTGCCCTTTCCACATAAGTAAATATTCATTAACTAGCCAAATTTTGCAGGTGAAGAGGAGTTATGCATCCTGGCTCTACAAAGTAATGCTTTTTCATTTTAAATGGCAGAAAATCTTTCATGTGGTTCTGCATGAAAAAAAGCACACTCTACACTCATCAATATTCCTAAGCTAGTATTATTTGTGCACTAATGGAGAGAGATAAAGAGAAAAATAAAATTTACCACTTCCATTAAAAATGTAAACAAGTAATCTGATCTGGCGAATAGTTTCTGCTGGACATGAAACAGTTAATGGCTCCTAAAGTTCTTAATAGCCTAAACCTAATCCCTGAAATCAACAACAGCCCCTCTCTCATCCTGTTTCCAAACATCAAAAAGAGAAACACACACCTTTTTGTAAGTTTGAATCAATAGGGCAGGTGTGGTAGTCTGGACAGGTATGTAGATGCAAGATAAAAAGGGATAATTGCCTAGTCAGCCCATTCTGGAGTCTGAACTTCCCCCTCAAGCAGAAAGCAACATTTTTCTCTTACATCATCTACAAGGAAGTTTCATACTGATTAACCAAAAAAAAAAAAAAGGTGGGCCAATGTTTGTGTTAACAAGATGTCCCTTCTATAGTGGCATCTCTGACTTCTCAGTTACAATTGCATGTGAAATCTTATTTAGGTTATCACCAAGAGATTAGATTATATTAAAATATAATGATTAGTCTTTGTCCTTTTTTTGTTTTGTTTTGTTTCTTTGGATTTTGCCTAAAATGCTTGCACAGACTGACGTGGCTACCTCTTTTAATAAGTAAGAGTTATTTCACAGACTGATTTTTTTTCTCAGACAAAAAAATACAACTCAACCTTCAGTGTGGTTTATGCTGTCATGTGCCAGGCATATCCTATCCTTCCACTTTCTTCACATGATAAATAAACCATATTTATCATGTGAAGAAAGTGGAAGGATATGGCTGGCACATGACAGCCATAGAAGACGAAGAAATGGGCAGAAATTGGGATATCCAAAATGGCAACTTTCTAGCAAGCAACCTACCAAGTCCTCTCTTTCTGATTTGGAACAAAAGATCTACAAAAAGAAACAGCAGTATGAAACTACTGAACTCAGACTGATTTTAAAAATGCCCTATTCATTTAGTTTTGAATAGGAAAAAAGATTTCTGTTCCATAAAAAACATTAACACAACCATCTTAGCAGTGGCCTTTTAGGCCAGATGGGCAGGGTATAAATAAATAAATAAATAAATAAATAAATAAATAAATAAATAAATAAATAAATAAATAAATAAATAAATAAATACTAGCAAGTTATCATTAGTTATAGTTGCAAATAAGGCTCATTTTGCATACATGTTCATTTTTCATACATCCATTTCATTCCAACTTTGGTGGGCAGAGCAAAACTCTGGGGGAATTGCAAGGAATTATGAGTACGAGAGTATCTGCCCATTAGGCTCTGCACAGAAAGCTTCTCAAAACCAACATCAAAAATAACTACCAGACCCGTAATTGCTTTTAGCTCCTATAGTGCTTAGCTCTGCTCACCCATTTCCCCTGTTTTCACCACTCAATGAAAATGGATGTTCCTGTCTAAATTCATTAGTTTAAGAACTTAAATAAACCCTGTCAGCGGTTTGATTTCTTGATTAAAATTTGCAGAAATCTGGCTGGGAGAATTATTGCAGACTTCTGGAGTCCGTAGTCCAGAAATTCTGAAAACCCCATGCCTACTTTCTTCTTCCAGTACCAGGGGGGTTTACATGGCTCAGTGGCAGTGGAAATACATAATGCTTTGCTTCGCACTGTGAGTGGGAGTGTAGAATTGTCTAGTTTCAGCTTATTGTTTTTGAAGTGGATTTGCAGAGAACAGAGCAATCACTGAGATTTCATCCTTGGACTCGGCCCCAGTTGTCCTGCCCTAGTTACAGCCCTGGGTTATTGCATTTTATGTCTTCAAACCATGAGTTGGGACCACATAGAACGTCCAATTGGGATAGAAAGGAAGCAGCAGGAATGGGTAACAGATTAAATCTCCCAGTACATCACCTAAACCAGTGAAAGAAACATGCGACTAACCAGATGTTGCTGGACTGCAGCTCCGTTTAGTCCTAGCCAGCATAGCTGATGGTGATAAATGATGGTATTTGTAATCTCACAACATCTGGAGGGCCACACATTCCCCATCCCTGACCTAAACTCTTGGCCTCACATCAGCTTGAAGCTGGGTCAGCAGCCTGCAGTTGTTCCTATGTCTCAAGTTACTGTAAGCCTTAGAAAGTTCAGCAGTTCACTCTTCAGGCTTTAAAAAAAATTAGGCATTTGTGCAAAAGATTCTTTTTAAAGAAATGGCCCTGGAAACTAACTGTAAACTTACTAGCCTCTAAAATGCCTGACTAAAACAGCCTGCAACACATTTGTAACGCAAAAATCATTACAAACTATAGATCATAGTGTGACAAATCAAATACAAATGTTTCAAATTTGCATTTCTTTGTTGGGAGTTTATTACTACAATATGAAGTTAGCTTTTTAAAAAGTGAAGCTTCCCTGTTGACACGCCTTACCAACAGCCTACTCTCCAAAATGCTAAGAACAAATGGCAGAATTCAATAGTTATAGGTCAGGAAACTGCCTTGTGACCAAACCAGAAAACTGGACAGAAAGAATAACAATCAATGAACTAAATTAAGAAGTTCTTGGATTGTGAAAAGTCTCAATCTTATTTCCAATAGCTGTTTCCAGGCCTGTTTTCAAGATCTAAGAGTGTGATCTGGTCAGTTGGTTGTCCCCATTGACATTGAAATTTTCATTAAATTACAGCAAAGATAACTTTGCAGTTCTGAAAGTTGTTTTTCATTTAGGGTAATACAAATGTGGAGCACATTTTCCAACTGATGTAATATCTGTCTGATTGCCAGCCAACCTTAAATGAAAAGCTGTCACTATAGTTTACTGTCATTAGCATTTTCTACACAGCACCACACCTTTGATTAAATAAATGGAGACCAGAAATGGAAATGAAGAGAACATTATCAAGCATCAACATTATTGCACAACTTTCTAAATCAGTAGTGAAGTGAGATCCAAGACTCTGTGAAGCAGACATTTTCCTCTTAACTTACAAGCTTATGTACATGACTAGGGCAGCACAAGGAACCTACAAGAACAATGTCAAAAAAGGCCTCTATAAGCTTCAATGACCTATAGAAATAACTGACATGCTGGGGGAGCCAGCAAATACCTGGCTAAAGAATAAAAGAATGCTAGTTCTTTTACAAATGATGATACAGGCTTCAAGTCCCTGCCCGGTCCACACACCCAGTCTGGCATGTGCCTGGAAATACAAATAGGGACTCATTAATTACTAGCAACAAGTCACTGTAACTTAGACTATTTGCCTCCCAAAGATACCACTATGCAATTGGATTTTGCCAACACACTCATACACTCAGCACCCACGCTGGTGGTTCAGCAGAAGGAAACATAGTCAGTGATCTGTATTTCCATCCGCAGGAAGCATGCATAGAATGGCCATGGCTGGATGTAGCCTGCACCTGCAGTGTGGTAGTGTTGCCTTAATGAAATGGTCTCCACAACATGAAGGGCAGCTATGGGCAGGAGCAGTAGTGGAAGGTGACATTCCCAGAATATTTCAGTGACAATGACAGTACTTCAAAGTAACCTGTTACGGTTGCATTGAAGAAAGCTATGGGAAATAACTTCCGCATATTTCTGAATATTTGTAGATCAAAAACTCTACAACGAGGCAATTCAAATTAAACAAGACATAATACTGGAAGATGATACACCCCTTGGGAAGTCAGTCAGTCAACTACTTGGGCAGAGGAAAGAAAAAGTATGAATAGCTCTGCTGCTAATGAACCATTTGAATTCAAGCCAAAATGACATTTAGCTACTGGTGTGCCCAGAAGTAAAGTCTGATGCTGCACAGCACGTATAATTGGAACATGGAATGTGAGAAGCTTGAATCAACATAATTCAAAATCATAAGAAACAGAACATGTAAACATAGCAACAGCTGGCTAGATAGTTCACAAAGCCAAGGGTTCAGGCTTGATTACTCACTGTCCCTCTGGGGAGAAGAGTCAGCCTGTGTGGCCTTGGGTGAGCTGCAATATCCTACAGCATGACCAAAACACTTGAAGGCAAAAAAAAACTTCAGTTCTTGACAAATAAATTTGATTACACTATTTTTCCATGCCTAAAAATTGAAAAACAAAGTGAGAAGAGTGGATAACCCCAAAGAGAAGAAAACATCTTCTACTCATTTTCTGTAATATGCATTGGAGACACCCTTAAAGTTCTAAATCCAATGCTGTGCTAATGTTGAGACTACCTTTTCTGTGTTTTGAGACTTTCTGTCCTTCGAATATGCATTATATTTAAAGATACTGTACTTGCTAAAATAGAAATAACTTATCTTACAGGAATATTTGCAGTGACAGATAAGCAAGTTTTAAACCAAAGTTCCTTTCCATGTCTGGACTTGACAAGAAAGGATCTTTACTTAGTTTGATCAGAGGTGGGTACATTGTCACCCTCCAGATGTTACTGAAATGCACCTCCCAGCATTCTTCAGTAGAGGACCTCCTGACTAAGGCAGACAGGAAATGAATACCAATATCATCTGGAGGCCCCCAAGTGGCCCACTTCTAAAGCCAGTCAAGATTATAAAATATGGATTTTGTATTTGCGAAGGCTTTTGCTACTCCTCTGAAGATGCTGGGCACAGAGACTGGCAAAACATTAGGAAGAACAACCTTCAGAACATGGCCAAAGAGCCCAAAAACCCCACAACCACCATATGGATTTTGTGTTTGTTTAAACCAACTAGTGTTTCCCAGATTTCAGACATAAGGGGGCTCTGCTTAGAAGCAGAGCCAGATGCTCTCATTACCCTTTTATAGCTGTAGTGGAGAAAAGAAGGAATGGGACATGACTTGTGAAATGGGTGTTTGGGTCCGTTTGCTCCTCTTTCCTGCTTTAAAAACTAAAACACAAATATTCAATTCATGCACACAAACTTGCACACACATATACATATATATTCATCATATACATGCACACAAATACCTGCCTTATGTATACAGGTCTGACTATTCATTACTTTCATCCAATATCATTAGCCCTCTTTAAGATCTCTGGCAGAGACTGTTCCCGCCAGTCAGAAATCATTTCAATCAGAGGGGGCAGGGAGTTGTCTGCTCTGAGCAAGTACTTGCCTATGAAGTTCAGTAGAAGATACATTTACTCATGCCATTTAATCCTAATACTAGCCTTAGTCATCTTCAGTGTTGTTTAGCAGGTTATATATGGTTCCAGGGTGTTGTTCTACTCAGCCAGCTTAGAGGGCTTGACCTGCTTAGCTTTAGTGGAAGGGTGGCACCACAGACTGTCCTCTTGATCTACAACAGTGGTTCTCAAATTAGGGTCATCCCCAGATGTTCTTGAACTGCAGCTCCCTAAAATCCTGGCCACCACAGCAAGTGGTGAAGGCTTCCAAGAAATGCAGTCCAAGAATGTCTGGGAACCACAGTTTGAGAACCACTGGTCTAGAAAGTGGCAGGACTAATGTGTAAATTTTCTTGGATATAGGATACACCTGGAAATGGGCTTGTTGCATGCAGTAGCCATCTCTCCGAACCCCTAAGTATTTTACTATCTGGTCCATGCAAAGAACTCTGAATGTTAAGTTGGTATATAAAATAGAATCTTAACTTTTCAACGTTGGATTCAGACTGAGTCCTACTTAAATCAGTGACAGTGAAATTAGTAATAAAAACCAGCTTGTGCCACTGATTTCAGTGGGACTATTATTATTATTATTAATTTTATTTATATGCCACATTTCTCCCAAAATGTGATTAACTCAGTCCAGGCCCAACTTGAGAATGGATTTCTGAAAAGGCTGCTAAGATAGAAAAACATATTAATAATTTAATTAGCTATTAGGTGGGGAATATTTTAGGTTATCCCAGAATGCAAGTTCAGAAATGAGCAGGACCTTGTCTTAATGTGTTTCATCATTCAGGGCTAAATTTCTTCCTTAATATACCACTGAGCTTAAATTACACAAAACACTAATGTGAAGGCCTGGGAAACATTACAATTTTACTTATATTTTCAAGCATCTGCAACTGCTGCACAGGTGTTGCTTACAAGACCAAAAAAGGTTATGGCCTTGAGATTAACTTAATGGATATTCAGGAATTACTTGAATAGAGGGTGATCTAATAACTATGGCTTGCACATATTGAAAGAGAATGAACATATACAATAAACAGACCCTATAAATTATCAACATTCTAAAACAAGTCAGATCATTATAAAGATCTTAGCAAGAATTTTACATTCAGAATGTGAAATTTTAGGCTCCGGTTTCCCAAACCAGTGTGAGAAATGTGACACAAACTTGCAACATGGACTTTGGCAGATACACCTTTACATTGATTTATGGCACAATTTTACTGCTTGCTTGATAAACAGAGCTATGTTTTTAGCACTCTCTTTCAAAACAATAGAAGTTATATGTATTGTATATTCCCAGTATAATATATTAATCTAAAGAAAATGCACTGAGCCATCAGTGCATAGAAAATAGGAGGCAAAGTCTTTCCTTCATCCATCAATAGAACAATACACATCTTTGGTTCTTCAATTATGCAAACATAAGGAAGCTCAAGAACAGACATCTATGGATCACATGTAGCTTACCAAAGCCTTTTGTGTGGTGTCTCTGGGTACCAATTACTATACCAAGAAGGGGGTGGGGGGACAGAATACACAACCACACCTCCAAGAAGGCATGATTATCCTATTAAATGGTATGGATGGAGGCCTCACCTTTTCCCCTCAGTATTAATTACACTGCTTGAAAAACAGAAGTGAATGTCCAGTCACTGTACTTGTTTCCTGAGAAAGCCCAAGTGTCCACAGGGATCTGTGGGGTAGCAGACAATGCGGCACATGTATTTCCTGGAACTTTTGCTGTTTCCCACTTCTTTCTAAAAAAACGGTGCCTCCACCATGATTTGTTTGGCTCATTCACCCCTCCCTCAAAGGCACCCTGTACTCTTTTCTTCACTGTTCAGGAGAGTCCACCAACCTTCTGGAGGGGAACTTCGGAGGATGCATTTGATTGAAATGAACAAGAACATTCCCACACATAAGCTTGCACTACTTAGTGTCCATATCATATCTCCAAGTAGGTGCCCTTAGCAAGATACAAAAACTAATTCCCACTCTCCCATCTGTACAGAACAGATCTTAATCATATTTCCACTTAAGAACAACATTAACAGGAATGGAATCTTTGTGAGTCCTCAGATTGTGTCACAGTGCAAAGGGATGTCACCATGTGAGAAGCAAGCGGAGCAATCACAGAATTTGTTTAAAAGGCTCTGCAGGTGAGGCAGTTAATAATCTAAGCAGGAAGACCAATATCTAGAAATGAATTAGAAAAAGGCGTTATGTTTTGGTCTTATATATACAAATAAGGCTGCATGCATTTTCTAAGCCCTTCTTACCTTCAGTTGCTTTGATGTAATATCCATTCTTTTTACTAGGTAGGACATCCAGAAGTTGCATGACTCTATCTAGCAATCCATGGATTACTTCAAAGCCAGGGTTCTTGTTGTAATATACGGCACAGAGATGCCTGTGGTTTCTTGTACCTACATCTGAGGAGGAAAGAGGAAGCCAAAATTATCAAGTTAATAAACACTTAATAAAATATTAAGAAGCTTGTCAGCTTTTGTCCTATTTATTCAGCGTCTGTTTTCAGCTACCTTTTGATCTGGGTATAGGTTGAAAAGAAAATATGCAGTACTGTAACATTTATGAAAACCCATTAGCTTCTTTCTTGAAGTTGAGATCTCAATGCAGTAGTAAACTTGTCTTTAAACTAGGTCTGAGCACTGCTAAAAGCCCCGAGGTGGGGATGGGCATATTTTTGTCCTCCCCAGATCTCAGTTTCTGAAAAGGGCCTTTTCTGGACTAAAACAGGTCCAAGAGGAATAATATTTAAATATCAAATTGCTTACTCCAGATCTTCTGGGGGTTTAATTTGCCTTTTTTGGTGGAGTATGAGGGGTGAAGAGTGTGTGAATGGAGGGGGACAGACAAGCAGCTTAAAGAGAGAGTATAGTGAGTGCACTTGAACCACACCTGGTTTAAATTGAACCTCTTCAAACTATTGGTTTGGATTTACAACTAAATAACCTCTCAGTAAAAAGCAACAACAAGGTTTTGACCTTGTGTTTCCTCCAGACATGCTCATTTTCTGCAGCTGCGTTCACTCATTGTACTAAACCACTGTACAGCATGGCATGAATGAACAAGAATGAGCTTTAAGAAGCTCTGGTTCACACATTCTCTCTTCCTTTCGTAGAAGCACACAATCTATCATCTGCCTTCCACCAATGTGAGCACAAAAACCCAAAGCTTGCTGCATTTATAATTCCTGCTTTTCCACATTGCACTAAACTACTACTTTATGCTATGTGTAAATGTGCCTTTTGTGCTAGGTCCTTGTTTTTAAGAAGGCCAGGTAAGCCAAGAAATTTGGTCCATACTACCCTCTTGCAAAAAAAGAAAAAAAAGAAAAAGAAAAAAGAAAAAAGAAAAAGAAAAAGAAAAAAGAAAAAAAAAGGTGAGCCTCCAGTTATGTTTGAAGCACCATTGCTGAGGGCTAAGGTTACGATGACCATAAGAATTAGGGTAGGGTCTAGAGCTTAACTAAGAGATAGTATGAGGTCTAGCAGTCTCTGTCTTCCCTAGGCAGGCCAGGCAAATTTAAGATACTCCAGTTCATTATGAAGTTCATTCTTTCCCGACTGCACAAAAGAACTGTTGCCAAATATAAGTTAAGGTTTGTTTGTTTTTTACAAACTTAAGCTCACTCTAACGAGACATCTACTACATCACTGCATAAAACATTAAAAAAAAAAAGAACAGTCAGGTATGTCAACTTAAGTTACATATGCCTTGCAGAGTCTTCAGAGTGCTGTCTAAAGATCCTTTTCAATGCAATTTGCAAGACAGATAATTGGCTTTTCTCAAGATGATAAAATGCAATGAGAAGTGAAACTGCTATATGTTGCCCTCTAGCAACACAAAATCTACATGACACTTGTATTTTGGAAAACAGCTTTTAAATACAATAGCCAATAGTGTGTCCTCAATTTCAAATAAATAAAAGCAGAGTGTAGAATTGTTGCTTTGCTTTCAGCTCAACCTGAACTGATGGTCTGTTTGTAACAGATCTGAGTTTTTCATGGATGTGTTTTAAACTATTTTTAATGCTGTAGTGTTCTAATATTATTGACAGTTTACTATTTAACTATAAATAGCTATTGTATTTTATAATAACAACCTCATATATATTTTTCTCTGTATTTGTTTTTAATTTTTATCTTGTGATCTACTCTGGGCTTATGTTCTGGGAGAAACATGGGATATGACTCAAATAAAAATTAAAATAAATATCTCTCAATCTCTACAGCCCACACTTTTTTCTTTGTTACTATCAGTTACTATATATGACTGTTTCATTCAAATGAGTTTAGGATCATTTTTCCTAAACTATGATGATGATGATGTGCTGCCAAGTAAATTCTGACTTAAGGAAACCCTTTCCAGGGTTTTCCAGATAGAGAATACAGAGAAGTGGTTTGCCATTCCCTTTCTGGGGTGGCACCCTCGGACTGTGCAGCTTGCCCAAGGCTAGAGAGGCTTGGCTCATCTCCCAGGAGACACAATGGGGAAATGATTCCCAATCTCTGGCTTTGCAGCTAGATACCTAAACCTCTGAGTTATCTAGTCAACTCCAAACTACAGAATATATTTTACATTTCCCTATAAATCAATAAAATGAGTCATGGCGGCACATTGGAGAATGAAACTTCCAGCCTTTGGTTCCTCAGCCAGATACCTAAACTGCCGAGCAATTGTTGGTCAAAGCCTACTCAAAATCAATTTGTTTTCTGCTAAATATTTATAGTCATTCATTCATTCATGGTACATACATATTGTTTGATATACCGTATTTTTTGCACTATAAGACACACTTTTTTTCCACAAAACAAGGGGGTGGAAAGTCTGTGCGTCTTATGGAGCGAAGAAAACAGATTATTTTTCCCTGTTTTCTTTTGCTAAAAAATTTGGTGCGTCTTATGGAGAGGTGCGTTTTATGGAGCGAAAAATACAGTAACATAACTTCCCAACTACTGCACATATTTATATATAAGATGTTAATTAGTGGCCAGACTTCTTGTGGAATTTTACTTTGGAGTATGTGAAATCATGAAAAATGTGGCAGCAAATTGCAACTAATTAACAATTTATTTACCAATTGCACTTATATCCCACCCATCAAGTGGTGAGTACAGATAGGGACAAACCGTCACTTTGGTGGTTCATGCCGGTTCGGTGATGGCTGCATGGTTTGGTGCCCTGTCTCCTCCAACAGGCGCCCCCTTGGAAGCAACGCCACGGCTTCCCTGTCCCACCTCCTCCAGGTGCTGCCTCTAAGTGGTGCCCACTGGAGGGAGTGAGGTGCCAAACTGTAGAACACCTGTTTGCTCATCCACTACTCTGGGTCATTTACAACAATTAAAACCCACCCACCCATGGTGTAATGTGGTGACTGTGTATGGGACCCCATGCCTAGTTGCAGAACTGGTCTGTGATCAGCATCTTGTCAATCAGGTACAATTTTCTGCAACAACATACGCAATTTCACTTATTCCAGTGTAAAACCCCAATAGGACTCTAGTCATTTTCCTTTAAGTTGCAGCCTCCACCGTTTTTGTTGTTTGTTTTGTTTTGTTTTTTGGTAGACTGGTATTTTTCAAAATTAAAATAGGTATAGTTATAGGAGAGAAAAGCAAGTACAGATACAAACAAACCAAAAACAATAACATTAAGACATAGTGGAAGGATTACAGTATTACAACTTCAATGAGTTTAAGTATTTTAAAATACAATGGCAAAATTCAGAGCACCATCCTGTCAAATGCCTCAGTCCCCATAGTCAACAGGAAGGGAGCCAAGCTAGAATTCTTTGGCATGCAGCGCTACAGAGAGCAGCCACTGAAAAGGTCCTCTGACATGTACCTGCCATACATGCCTGTGACACTAGCAGGGCCATGTGAAAGGCCTCTCTTGGAGAGCCCAATCAGGCTCATATGGATAAATGTGTCCTGTAGACAAGTCTAGACCCTAGCCCTACAGGGTGTTATAGGTCATAACCTGCATTTTGTTGTTTGCCCAGAAACAAACTGGTAGCCACCAAAACTGTTGTACAAGAATTTTGTGTGTTCTCTGTTAACAGTTACACCTCTTTGGAACAGCTGAAGTTTCTGAGAACTTTCAAAGTGTCCCCACTCAAAGCATCTTAAGAGTAATCCGAATGGGACATAAAGAAGACATGCATCACCATGGCCGGGCCAGACCTCTCTATGAATGGGTGCCATTGGCTAACTAGCTTTAATGCTATTTCTATATTAATTGCATAAATGTGGGCACACTCCTGGATGTGCAGGAGTGAATCTTTCGGGACAGCGTTAACCTCATCCAACACAAAGTTAATCTCCATCCTTTGGTCTGCTTTTTATTAGACTATATCCAACAGTATCATTCAACTAAAGTGAGTTATATTGTGCTTACACTTAGCTGAGTCTCATGATGCAGTGGTTAAACTGTTGTACTGCAACCAAAACTGTGCTCACGACCCAGGGTTCAATCCCGGGTAGCCGGCTCAAGGTTAACTCAGCCTTCTATCCTTCCGAGGTTGATAAAATAAATATCCAACTCACGGGG